>NW_013581182.1:0-218292 GCF_000721765.1 Aureobasidium namibiae CBS 147.97 | reverse complement strand
AGAAAAGGCTAAGAAACTTAAATACCGCATCCTTAGCCAAGCGTTTAAACCGTTTATCCTAAGCTAGGGGGGCCTACTAGGAAAGGAAACCTTATAAACCTATAAGGAATTCTAGAAGTCCCTTACCCCTAGTACCTTAGATTAGCTAGATAAATACATCTTAACTACCCTAGTAAGGCTCCGAGCAAGAACCTAGCTAGGGTATAGGATAGACTAGTATACGTCTAACTTTCCTATGTTACCTCTTTTCTTCTCTCCTTTATATAATCTAAAGACCCTAGGTAATTAGATAAGTAAGTATAGCTTAAGTAGAGCCAGAATAGAAGTCTTTTCTAACCCTCCCCTCTAATAATATCCCTTTATTCTTACTCCCTATTTTACACTTCTATATCCTCTAAACAAATCTTATTAACACCCTCTATACCTTTATATAGAAATCTAACGTAGACACTATATGCCTAATATATATCTTCTTCCTATTCCCTTCTCTACTAACCTCTCTTCTATTTAATAACTTTAAACACTAGCTATCTATCTCTCTACTTCTTACTACTATTATTATATTCCTTACTACCCTCCTAATAAAACTCTTATAAACTTCTAAAACCTCCTCTTTACTACTTACACTCCTTAACTAAATCTTTATATTCTTACTTCTTACACCTATTAAGATATTACTCTATATAGACATCTTTAACTAATTATCTATATTAACTCTAGCGATCTTACCGTCTACCCGGCTATCTCTTAACTTCTTCTAATTCTTATCCTTCTTTTCTAACATCTTTCTTTCTAATTCCTTACTCTATTTACTTCTACTTCCTTCCTTTTTATCCTTATTCTTATGCTTATTCCTATTCCTACCCTCCTCTTCTCCTCCTCTAATAAACATCTCTCTTCCTCTTCTTACTTCGAAACTTACATTCTAACTACTTAACTTAAAAAAACGTTAAAACTTTATACTACTCTTCTAAAACTTCTTCTCTTTTATAACATCTCTTCTTACCCGGCCTTTTCCTATACTACTTACCTAGCTATATTCTATTAACCTATACTTCCTTATCCTACGATTACTACTATATATATACCTATAACCCTTACTAACTTCTCTTCTTTCTTCTTTACCTTCCTCTTCCCTTTCTCCTTCCTCCTCTTTACTATCCTTACCTATCTTCTTCTAATAATAAATAAACCTACCTAAAAATACCTCTAAACCATCTACGCCTATACACTTAGGCTTTAGATACTTTACATCTTCTACCTTTAATGCTAAACTATCTAACCCTCCTATCTAATCTATAATCTTTCTAATCTCCTTCCTCTTTATACCTAAATATAGTTTTCTATCTCGGAAATGGCCTTTTACTACGTTAGGCGTAATATAACATCTACACTTTATATATAACACTACCCTAAACTCCTTTAAAAACCTTAACTTCTTACTACCTCTATATTTTAATTTAGTTTCTATCTTCCTTTCTCTTTTTACTTTCTTTAATAATAGTTTTCCCGATTCTCTTTCTCTCTTCTTTTTAGTTATTATAAAATTAAGAAATCTAAATACATATCCCTTAAAACAAATGGATCCTACTCCCTCTTTTCATCCCCCTACTAACTAAAATAAATGGATCCTACCCCCTCTTCCCATTTCCCTTACCTAAATAAATAGATCTAACTAACCCTAAACTTATCTACCTTTCTTCTATACCTCTCTACTATCTACTAAAAGACATTATATAAAAACCTACCTATTACTTACTTTACTTCTACTATTTATCCATTTAACCTACTATATACTACCTATCTAACAAACATAACTATATTAACCACTACATCTTAACATTTAAACAACATTTACATCTACTCTTTCTAACTAGTTTACCTACTAAAACATTAGATCTTCTAAATAACGATAAACTAGATTCGCCTATCTATAATACTATATACTACTATATACCACTACATACCACTATACACTACTATATAACACTATAACAATACTAATCTTCTAGATATATAGCTATATAGGTCTATAGATATATAAACAAATAGCCTATATAGACAGATAGACATAGATAGTTCTTTCCTTCACATTTAAAACCTAGGTCTAAACGCCTCTATACACTAAAACTCCACTACCTCCCGACTCCTCTACCACCCTACTCCATTAATAACCACCCTCTCTCATCACTTTAAACAACATTTAAAACCACTCTCTAACACTTAAACAACATGCTCTAGTTAATGCGATATAAGGATAGTCGCTCCTTAACTCATAATTCACGATTTACATCTAAACGTCTCTATACACTAAACCACCTTAATACACTAACTCCTCTACCACTTATTATACCATCATCGCACTTCTCCTTCCTACCACTATATGGTAATACTTAAATATATACACTCTCATAATATACATGTACCATCTCCCTCTCTCGAAATTCATTTCCTCCTTCTCCGTCGTCCATCCTCCTCTTAAAACTTCAACTTCTCCCTCTACATTTCCATACGAACACCGAACCCAATCACCCAACTCTTTCCTAACGCTACCTCCCACAAACCAACCATTATTCCCACAATCCAAATAAGCCATTCTGCTCGCAAAAATTCGCTCTGCAATTCTGTCAGTTTACATTACGAAAAAAACACACCCTTCCAAATGAACTCTACCCCCCCTTTCCTGCAAATGGATCCTACCCCCCCAAGATTCCCTTCCCCATACGAATTTAAATGGATCGTGCCAGGATCCGGCACTCTATGCAAGGTCAGACTTAGTAGGGTGCGAATGCGGAGCTACGCGAGAAACGATTAAGCATGTTATATACGAATGCTCCCTCCTACGCGAAGACCGTCAAATTGCTATCGAGGCAGTAGGGCATAGGTAGAGAGACCTCTCTTATATACTCGGGGGGTGAAATCCCTAGGAAGACTCGAGAAATAGGCAACTAGTCGACGGACCGAAGGAAAGGTGGAAGGCAAACCTCCTAGCGATAAAGGCGGTTCTCCACTTCCTTTACAAGTCCGGCAGGTTTGCATAGCAGACGAGAGCTGTCGAGTAAGGGGAAGCTAGAATGGAATAAGGACAGATAAGGATAAAGAAGGAAGAACTAATAGGAGACGGCTTATAGGTTTGCCGTAGAACCAAGTAGCCTGATCAATTAAATCAATCAATCAATCAATTAACCTAATGTTAGCTGTGGCATCTGTAAGTAGTTGCCCATCATGTGCCAGTCCTAAGATCCTTAGTGGTGACGACCTGGCATCATCCCCTTTAGGTACGCACTTGACCCGAGGGTTCATCCTGCGAAAGCATTGTTTACGAATCTCTAACATCGAGTCTATCGAGTAACTGTAGAACGAAATAGGGAAGACGCGAGGGTCATCCCAAGTGACGTATATCTCAATGTCTGGAGGACCACGGATAGTGATCACTTCATTGGAACGGAGTCTTAGCTAATGTATTTGGGTTAGCAGGGTACCCTTCTCCATTCAATCATCCGCCTCTGACGTACGAAATCGGCATCGTGGGCTCGTTCGAGCTCTGGTTGATCGTACCACAAGGTGCAGTCGCTTGGGCAGCCACGGAGAGTGGCCTCGGCCATCAGTCCGTCAAATAAATGTCCCTTAATTGTGACATCGGCAGGTGCAGCTGTGGCTCCTAGCTGGAGTCTTAGGTGATGTTTTGCACTTCCTTCAGGCAGCGTAATGATGGGTTAGGCTGCGTACGAGACCTTAAGAGCTCGCGGGAGAATAAATTCTGCCCTTCCAAGAGGGAAGAGAGAAGGGAATGCACGACTAAGCAAAGCTTCCGCCTTGTTGAACTCTGGAAGTTGGATAGAGCGGAACTTGGCTACGACCTGCTGTGGTGCTGGTCGCGCTTGAGCGTGGGGCTGACCTTCATCACTAGGCTGTGTGTGTCCAAGACGACCTTGAAGCTGTCTAAGGTCAGTGCCAGCTGGTAGCACATCGGGAATGGCACCAAAGATCAGTGCGGGATTGTCTTGTGCAGAATCAATTGGCGTGGGATCAGCGGATGCGTCTTCTGCATGTTGGACAGCAATGTCGTCCAGAACGTGCTGGCCAAGCGGTAGCGACTCCAGAACTTCAAAGTCGATTCCAATGTCACGATGGCCAGGATGGTTAATGCGCAGGAATGTAAGCCACTGACGAATGACTTCACGACGCACACGGAAGTCGCGGACGAACTGGCGCTCAAGGCGTGGATCACCAGCTGCGTTGCGAGGCTTGACAATAATCACGTCGAGATCCTTGGGAGAGAGTGGAAGTTCGTCGTAAACCTTGCCTACACTCTGCAGGAAGTTACAGACGTGACCGGTGTACTCGTACTGAGAACCACGAACGTTGCGCACTTCGATGCTGACGTGGACGCGAGCAATGAGCATTTCTTCCACTTGAGTAAGACGAGGAAGGTTTGCAACCGGGCCTGTATCCATGTTGTTTGAAGCGCCGAAGAGGAAGGGGTTTTCGGGCTGCTCGGGAGTAGGACAAGTACGATTCTCACGCCTACAGCGACCACAAACTCCACCTTGTACATCTGTCAAAAAGAAACGCTCGTTGCACTGACCGTAATGCTCTGTAACCTGACCGTTGATGCGAGTGTTGAATGCGTGAAGACGCAGCTCATCAGCTTGATTGAGAGCTGGAGCTTCAAGCGAGACGCCAGCAGCTTCCACGTCGAGAAGAGGGTCAGGAAGATCGTCGGTGGTTTGACGGCGACGGTTGGAGGGCGAGGCAGAACGTGAGAGAATGTCTGACAATGACTCGCTGCGGTAGGTGGCGGACGAACGAAAGTCGGTGTCGCCTCGAGGGATGGGAGAGCCGACCTGGGATGCAGATCGACTCATGACACGAGAAGGAGGTTGAACAAAACCGCGGCAAGTGCTGCAGCTGTCAAACTCGATGTCGTTGGTGGAAAATCCTGGACGCTCAACGTCGTGGATGCCTTGGATACACTATTTCCATTGGCCTTTAACGGAGTGGTCGACCGGATATGCCTTGCTCGCAGTATTGGCAGAAATCAACTTGGCCTGATACCGTAGCTCTGCGTGCTTCTGCGCGAGCATGGTTACAAGCCTCGCAGATGAACCAGACGCGGTATTCTCCTGCCGAGGCGAGATCTCGATGGCCGACAGCATGACTTGTGGTGGTATGAAGGAAACGGATTGAAGATGCTGAACCAGAGGAGGCAGAGTGACCAGGAGAGCCAGTACCATGACCTGGAGGCGTGTGTGACGAAAGAAGAGGAGATGGACGACCGCTCACCGGAGATGAGCGCTGGAAGCCAAAAGGCTGACCAGGAGAAGTGTGCGGCGGAGGGGGTGATCCGAGACCTCCAGAACCAGGAGAGCGCATAGAAGCGGCGCGTTCAGCAGCGCGAGTTGTGACGTCCATGACAAGACTTCGCGAAGGTGAAGATGTGCGAGACGGACTTGCTGATTGCGTACGAGTTATAGCGCTTCCTCTTGTCATGCCGCGGCCTCTGGTAGGTGGAGGTCCCATGGTTGGCGTATGGGCTCGTGAAGGTGCACCAAGGTCGAGGAGCGTTTGGGCGATCGTCTGGCCGGCTTGCTGATCAACTGCGTGACCAAGTGTCTGGGCGACATATTGACTGACGGAACGAGTGGGCGCGGGTTGCATGGGTACACCGAGTTGAGAAGGCCATGCAAGAGGACATATCTCCTGTCTCTTCGCAGACGACGCAAGAGGAGACGACACTGTAGGCTCAGAACCACGCCTCTTCTTCACCATGAGATCTCCACCACGGCACTTCAGACACGTCTTGACTGGACCACGCGAACTCGAACGAGCAGTGCTGGCTTGCTTTGGCGCGAACTCGGCAATGGGCTTGCGCACGCGGCATCTGTTGCAGACTCGTGTTTCTTCAGCTTCGGGGACGACATCGACGCGATCAGCGGGGAGACGGGGTGTGGTGTTGTGAGGGTCTTCGTCGTCACCACCTCCACCTGGAACTCTAGCGACAGCCGTCATGTTGGTACCCATCATCGAAGAAAAAAGTCAGCCTTCTAATAGATTACACAGGTTACATAATTAATCCCAAATTTGAGCTGCCCATGGAGAAACTCAGTATGGAATCGCTTCGATCTGAGCATAGCATCGGAACGTTCCATCATAAGGCGTAGGCATGTTACTGTTAGCCTTACTACGCGTCTATGAATATTACAAGAAGTCTGTTTGTCACCTGGACGTGTGAGTCTATCCTCGTGATTCTTGCAGAATCACACAGAACTCACCATATATCGTCTCGTGGACTTCTTCCTTGCCTGGTTTGGGGTCGCTTCCACGGTTGATGCCGTTAAGGTGTGCTGTGATAAGAGCGGCACAAAGTGCTTCTCTTTGTCAACAATGACCACGCCCAAATCCTGCATATGGTCACTCTCTGTGGTCCAAAGACCATTACATAAGACCCTGGTGGAGTTAGGCAGTGGCAAAATCACTCTCCTGTCTTTGAAGAGTGCTCCAGTCTCAGGATACTGTGCGTCTTAAACAAGTGCTTGGGTTCGCGAACAAGAGCACCTTAGCATCCAGGAAAAGAGCTTGGATCTAGATCGTCTCCACAATCCACAACAATCGGGATCCAGTTTGATAGCGTCGCTTGTCTAGTCAACAAGGCTTCTTCGTCATTCTTGACGTCCGAGACTTGTTCAAGCAACATAATCTCCGGCGAATGCATACTTGACAAGAATGTAGAGTACAGAGCTTGCGCAAGGAAGTTGTTGCACCTTTGCTTGTATATACCGGTGGCGCACATGACTAAAGTTTGTCGCAAGCTTTCGATGTCTGAATTCGGCAGGGGCTTCCGAAGGTTGTCGATACATCTGGTTCCTGCGAAAATCGAGGATATGATGATGTGTATATCCATGTTTTGATGTCCATGGCGGATATAATAGAGTCGGAAGAGAGTCGCAAAGCATTTTTCTGATTCATGGACAATGTCCCGAGGAAGTTGATGTGTCTGTATGTTTACAAGAGGTTCGAAGATAGTGATCATTAACTGGTGATAATACATGCTGCAAATACATTAACTGGAGAACACATATTGTTTGACATACTCACTGAAGTTGAAGTTGTGCTGGAAGCACGATATTTCCTGATTGTAGACAAGCAGGTAGATCACCAAACCACTTGACCAGTTGTGTCCGGAATAGGTATGCGTTTCTTGCCAACCATGCTGGACTTCTATGGCGTTGAAACACCGCATGACAATATCGAGCTAGGACAACCCTAAAGCGCGCCCGATGCTCGAAGAGGCTAGCAAAATGTGCATCGACAGGGTGGTCAAGTCCTGGATACTCCAGCCAGAAGAGTCCATACCATGCAGGATTCACCGAAGAAGACGGGAGGGGCTCCTGCGGTGGTCCCGGGAGTAGTGGTGGTTGCTGAATTGAGAATGCGACAAGACTGCGCACGTCAGAATAGCGATGAATGTAAGAGAAGAGGTACATACGCATCCCAACAGAACAACGCCCACGCAGTGTAAATCATGCATTGTCTAGATTTTTCACTCGAAGTCTTGATTGGTCTGTCAAGAAAGAGGCCTAAACGGTTTGCTAGCGCAATAGTCTGCTTGAGATATGTTTGGCCGATTTGATCAAGGCCGCTCAAGTTAGAAATACCATTGAGAATGATACCGGCTTGAACCGTGCTGATTCGAGGTGTTAGAGCTTCGATCTCCCACAAGCGTTTTGCTTCTACTAAAAACTTGTACGTGAGCGATGTGGAATTCCAATACTCAGCACGATTCGGGATGTTTAAATCACAAACCTGTGAGGTTTAGCTCTTTCGTCAGCGCATACCGGGAGCTCTGACTTACACAGGCATAAGCCAAGACAGCGTTAACAAGAAGAGAAGAACAGAACTCGCCGTGCTGACCGTTCATATTCTCTAGGAAAAGATCTTTTTGCAATGCTGACATGAAATTAAACTCGCAGAGAAAGTGGTTCCGGAGGAGCCTCCGCATGATGTCATCATCTTGACACACTGATGTCCACAGACTAGGCTTCGCACTCTCAATGAGAGGATCAATGACGTGCGCAGCATGAAATGGACGAAGATATACGATTTGTGGCAGGGACATGCTCGGCCGGGCCTCCCGAGACTCAGAATCTGTCAGCCTCAAGGAAGCCGTATCGTGAAGCAGAGTGTCAAGATATTGATTGTTGATTACCAGTTCGGGAGGCATATGCTTGACATAAGGGAGTTCATATCGAAATCGCGTTTCTGGTTGGAGATCGAGTTGCTTCCTGAGATCTCCCGACTCGATGAAGCTCAAGATGTTTTCGAGATCATGGCCTGAACGGATGCGTTGGAAGACGTTATTGGCATGACATGCGTCCGAAGACCTCAGATATTCGAACAACTCTTGATTTGGCTGTTTTGAGATCACATTTGGTCGATTCTCGACGGAAGCACTAAACCTTGGAGTTAGCTCGTTGTAGCAGTACAAGCCTACGAATACCGACAGCAAAGCTCCAAAGGACGGTAAGGCGCTACTAGAGTCACCAGATTCCAAGCCAGATCTCTGGCTACTAGACGCGCCATTAACGGATGATGGTATCGATAACACGTCGTCAGAGTCGGCCGGATCTCGTGCCTCGCGAGGATTTTCGGCCAGGGCGCGAGGAGTGTCATCATCTGGACCATTTGATACCAGTGCAGATTGCGATACGGTATCGATCTCTTCGGCTGTGCGGAGCGAGTTCAATAGGCGCTGGACATCGTGGCTGGACGCAGATCTAAGACGACTGAGGAGCTCGTGTTCACGCGAACTTTGACGCTTTAACGCTTCATATTTGCGCTTAAGCGCGATAATGGGCGGCGCGTCTGGCTCGGCGGCATATACGCACACGACATCTCGTATAGAACATGGTTGGCAGGTCGGTCGCGTGCCATCACACTATGCCACAGGACTCTTAGCATAAGCATGATTGACGATCGACTCACCGACGCGTACCTTGGTCTTACGCTTCCGACAAGCGTCACAAGCTACCTTTGGCACTCTCAGTCCGGCAATCTAGGTAGTATTGGCCTCACAATCATCCTACCGTGATCTGTGTTCGTGTTTGCGACTTCGGCGTTGACACACCTGGCCCATTCTTTCGCATTGTCACCTAGTGGCGATTTATATGCAGAGGTGCTAAGCTGACCAAAAAAGTCCGAGTAAAAGACTTCCACTGTACGCTTGGGTCTTAACAAACATATGGGCGATTGCGCTGACGTTAGGAAAGGGAAGAAGAAGAATGTAATAGGCGCTAGTCAAAAGGCAGGACGGCTATAGGCTTATGTAAGCTACGCGAATGTGACGTACATACGTCTTGAGCACGTGCCCATCCTATGTGCCAAGGTCATACTTATGTGCCAAGATGATCCAGAATCACTCGTTCACACAGAAAAATAGTTGCCTCTCGCTCCATGCTTACTTTGGCCGACGTCTCTCCGATGATGGCATACGATATGGGAGCGGCGCCTAAGGTGAACAGAACCGAGACGATGAGGCCGAGCGCTGCCTGTGCTAAGCTTGCTACGTTTGATTTACCAACGAATCATGCAAAATCAAGGGCAAACAACAGAACCGTATCAACGAAAGAGCCCTAGAGGTAGTTAAGTCGACGGCCAAAGTACGAGCTCAGACCCCAAGAGAAAATGACGGCGACAATCAGAAGCGCAGATGTGACCAGACCAAGTGCGGATGCCTGTTGAGAGCTTATCCCAGCCTGCTCGAACAAGTAGACGGCCTGGTTGGCGATGAGGTTACTGGTAAGATTCTGTGCAGCGTAGACACTAAAGCCGATCATTGTTCTGTACGTGACCGAGGTTTCCATCTCAATGACTCTACGCATCATAGATCAAGACGGCTGTGGGGAAAATGGATGCGACGTGATCAGCATACTTATACACCCAGAAGGCCGCGCGCCTGGGACAGGTGGAGAAATGGTCTATTACCGATAGTGTACAGCAGAAAACGCCAACGATTTGACTGAACGAACGGAAGATTGGCGTGCTTGGCGAAGCTTGTGCTTTTATAATAGTCATAAGAACTTACCACTGGTTGGCATGAATTCGAAACTTAGCCCTCGGAGGAACCCCGGAGTCCATGGGGGAAAGCGACTGGGGTCGGGTTCGCGGCAATGACATTCAGTTACCGCTAATGGTAGCGGCCCCTGAACAGGGGTGCCGTACACGAGATAGAGCTCAACAGACGCAGCGGCGGCACATCACCCGCATTCTTCGACCGAGCGCTTGTTCGAGAGGCCGTCCGGCGTCACGGCAGATTGCAAATTGAGACAACTTTACCCACCGGCGCCGGAAGCCAGAGTCTTTGAACGCGGCTGGCTGATATCTCATCGGGGACCACCCGGCGGTAGAGAAGCTTGTCTTTGCTGCCGAGTCACGACTGGCTTCGATACTGATCTCGTGATGATGATCTCGCTCCGTTTTGGCACAGAAAGCTTGATGCGCCCACGTACTCAGTCAAGGTTTGGCTCGAGAAGAGGCAGGAATCAGCGTCTTACTGTCCGGCTGCGGTGAAGCGACGGTTCAAAGAACTCGGTTGAGGGGATACGCGACGGCTCTTGCTCTGGCTCTGGCTTGACAGATTCATGTCAAAACCTTGGCTGCGATGACTCCAGAGCAAGATCTCCGTGGTAACCAGATGGCTCTTCTGATTGAGGCATATGACGGACGCGAGGATGTGTGGGATACGAGGACCGGCTTGGCCACTGTAGCCTTCTATGCGGGTTCTTTGACGCCCTTGGCCTGAGATTGATCTTGGTGGAGGCCGAGATGGTAGACGAGGTGGAAATCTGCTCGGAGACGACACAAAGCGAAAGGGTCCGCAACGATGCTCCCTGTCTTGTCGACAACTCAATGCGGTAGGATTTCGAGCTCTCCAGTGAAAACGCCACGGGCGTACCAACTGTCGCGAGGTGGTTGGGTTCGAAGTGTCGATCATGAGGCGATAGTGACTTGGGCCGAGGACGGCTCTAGAGCTGTGTTCGACGCAGCTCTTTGTCCTCGTGGATCGCATTTGTGTGGTCACTACGACGCAATGCCGACCAAGGTGTATTGACATGAGGCGTAGATCAAGTTCGATTGGTCTCACTGAACGATACGCCTAGACAAGGTGAACAAAGAACGACAAGCTGAGACTCCCATACTGCTTTACAAAATTCCATCAGTCGGTCGCGTATCAGCTTGGAGAAAAGTAAACTTATCAGCACCAACAACAACGCAAAGGCTGCGACCAGCTGCCATGTACAGACTAGGAACACAACAAGATGACTGATGTAACTGAGGCATATGTTTCGGCCAATGATTCGGTCAGAACTCGGAAGGTAGGCACACCGCGATCTGCTGGATAATCCACGTCACTCGGTCACTGACATGCGCAGTGATCTGAGGCCAATTCGAATTATCAAGTTTGACCACCGATGTCCTGGAAGTTCTGAACAACAATGCCACGTCGTTGCCTCATAAATTGCAGAGACAAGGCTCCTGCTGCATTTGCTCATGACAAAAGTCCAGGTCCGCACTCACGCTTGCGCGGTGGTATGTTGATTGATGCTAGCTATATCAATCCTTGGGCACGCTTTGGCTGGTAATCCTGACTATCCGACATATTCACTAATGCGCATCTTGAATCAAAGATCCATTGTCGATAATTGCCTATTCCGGCGGCTTGATAGGCCACTCTTTCTGTACACATGAACATCTTGCTCATCAATATTCGTCAAAGTCTTCTTTCCCCCATTTGTTGTACTTTTCGTGCAGTTTCTATTAATTAGATCAGCATTACTCCTTGCTTTGCAGAATGATGGCCGTTCTCACCCTCGGCAAATTCACGTTAGGCACAATGACCGAGTTCAGAGCGGAGGGAGCATCCTTGGTTCTGACTTCTTTGCCCGGACCAGCTCTAGTTTGATAACGGTATTTACCCGTACTGCCTTCAGCTCCATCCTCCCATGGCTTGGTACCTTCGATTTGAGTTGTTCTAGTCTGACCGGCGATGGCCGCCCAGAAATGAGGTTGGTAATAACCATAAGCTCCCACCGTGGCAGCTGTCAAGGCGAAGATCAACTGCCAGCGTATAGTCAGGACTAGTCGATTGGAAGAGAGAAGACATGCTGAATGCTTGACTCACATAGATCTCTGGATCTTTTCTGATTTCTCTCATCAATTTCTTGTGCTCTCCCGTAGGACGATTGCGAGGGTCGCGAGACAAGCTGCCTCCTTCACCAGCATTGATGCCTGATGCTCGGAGCGATCTAGTCGCGCGAAACATTTGCTGTTGTAATCTCCTCGACATGGTGATTTGTGCTGGACTTGGCTTGTTTCAAGATAACACACAAGAAATTCTGAACGCAGATTGAGGACGCATGGAATGTAGATGTAGACGAACCTGATCATATAGAGTACTTCAGGGTCACTATACCATCATGCTTACGATGTCCAGATGCACGTCTCATGCTTGGTTCATCCCTCGTTCAAGTCGATATTCCTAGAGTGTGAGGTGGTGAGCCTTTGCCCTACGTACTTATGCAGGAACGAGATCAATGACGTCGGGCGCTTGAACGAGAGCGAGATGGTCAGGAGTCACGACGTGGTCCCAACCTTGAGATTGGGTCGATGCCAACGGTTTAACATAAGTCCAAGAATGTCTTCTCGGAGACAACTCATCAGTAGTGCAATCGTACAGAGGTAGATGCGATCCTTCTGCTTCGGATATCGCGTTGCAAGTTGTGATGGACACCCTTGTCCGAGAAGATCTAGATTGCGTCTATCGGAAGGGCTTCCGCCTTGTACCCCTGGCTTTGTCACACCTCCATCACACGTGACTTCCAAGATCCTGTTGATGATTTTAGATACTGATCAGTCACCACAATCGTTTTTCGCTGCTTAGTACCCTCAAGCCTTCAGAATCGGGAAGACGACTTCCACTGTCTGCTGCATCTTCGTAGGCTGCGTACCACCATGCTCGGTCCACCAGGCCGTTAGATCATCGCTTCGTGCCCTTCTAAGATCATCCATATCTACTTTGCTGTAAGTACACTTCGTGTGTTTATGGCTTCTTGCGATGAACAAGAGCCTACGGTGAATTCCCTCGCTATAGAATGACACGATCATTGCCTGATCAAAGAAGTATCCGAGAGCGGGCTTGATGATCGTTTCTGATAATCACATTGTATCTCGAAGATACTGTACATACCCACAGCTACTCGCATCAGAGATCCTTGTATCTGTAGGGATAGGACACTATCTGAAGTCTTTCCATTCCGTACGTCCCAGCCGAATCACGTCTTGTTGATTCAATACCCTCACGCTCTCATCATTACTCTTCTCCGTCACATCCAACAACGCCCACACAGCAGCTCGTGCCACAACATCCGCATCCTGTGCCCAAGCATCCTTCAACATACCTCCGCTAATCTTGCCCAAGAAGGATGCCATGCTCCTACCCATGAATTCACCAGGTCGACTATCTTCTCTTATTCCCACCAGTAAGCCCGGCTTTAGTATAATCACATGCTCGAAGCCAATCTCTTTGACGGCTTCATCAAGCTCGCCTTTCATCTTCGCATATGGAATCCTCGAGTGGGAGATGCACCACTTGTCGAGATGAGCACATAAGTCTGTACGCCTGCAGCTCTTGCGCTTTGTGCCAGAGCTAGATTAAGGTCGTAGTCGATTTTCCGCTGCGCTGTAAAGCTGCCTGCGATTCTTGCCGTGGTACCTAGAGCTGAGAAGAACGCTGAAGTGTTCTGAGGGAATGTGGAAGGCCAGTCTGTTGAATTTTGAGACCCAATCGTTGTGAGCTTGGCATGCGCGGGCAGGTCTCTGCGAGAGAAGGCATGAATGCGATCAAATTGGGAACATTGCTTAAGGAGTGTAAGGATATGAGAGCCCTTCGGAATTGTTCTTCACATCAGTCCTGCTTCTTTGCAAAATTCGGCCTCCTCGTTGCACAAGATGACAAGCTAGGTGGAGTACTCACAACAAGGCCGGTACTCCCAGCTATACTTATGGCGGTCATTGAAGTGATTTCGACGCTGCGAGTACACTCAGATCGAAATTGCCAGTCTGAGTGGAATATAGCACTTGCGACGTCCTCACATGTCCATATATATTTGTCGGTCGGGGGCTTGAAAGCATTCAAAATCCGAAACTTTATTGTACTCCATCAAGGTTCCCAATGACGTAGGCGATTGAGCTCATGCAACAATTCAGTGACTGAGTGAACAATTAGCAAATGCCAATAGCAAGAACATGGTCCTCTAGACATATGCACTACTGAAGCAGACGACGTTTGTGAACACAAGGGGCGGTCGCCGTTTGCCCTCGAGCAGCCCTCATGCGTTCGATCGACGTCTGGACGCTTCGACGTGCTCAGCCTTGTCAACCTTTGCCTCGATAATACTTGACATCCCAGCGTCCCATGGAAGCTCCCTCGCAACGCGCACAACTTGCAAAGCATTGTCCGACCTCATGAAGAACTCATCCACATCTTCGAGTCCG
Organism: Aureobasidium namibiae CBS 147.97; assembly: GCF_000721765.1. Lineage (NCBI taxonomy): Eukaryota > Fungi > Ascomycota > Dothideomycetes > Dothideales > Saccotheciaceae > Aureobasidium > Aureobasidium namibiae. Next base: position 203,739 of record NW_013581182.1, on the reverse strand, counting down.
CGTCCTTTTGTTTCAGGACAAAAGAAATACACAAAAAGGAATGCCGTGGCGCTGGTACACATGTAGCAAAGGTAGTCTGTTGTTAGTTAGTAATGATCGAGCTCTTTCCCAGATTGACTTACATTTCCAACCGATAGTTCTAAACCCAATAGGCGTGACTTCTGCGATCAAAAAGTTGAAAAGCCAGTTCGTTGCCGCTGACATGGCCGTGATCTTGTGCCGAATCCTGAGTGGCGCGATCTCTGCGGAATACATGAAAGGTATCAGAAACAGTCCAATGGGGAAGAACGCTAGAGCCATGAAGTCGAAGAGCAGTGTTGCACCAGCTACGCTTTTGCTGTCGTGGGAATATTTGATGAGTGCAGCCTGACCAGCCTGAGCAATAGTCATACCAGCAGCTCCGATCATCAGCAATTTACGACGTCCAAGTCGGTCGACCAAAAAGACAGCCAATGTTGCCATACAGAACTGCCAGATCTGCAGACATCCGGAGATGACGCGCGATGTTGTACCGTTGTAACCCAAGATCTGTTGGAAGATCTCATTCGAGTAGAAGGTGACTGGCGGTGTTAGTGGTGTGGTCAACTTGCATGGTATGTCAACATACTAATGTTGACGCCTGTCATCTGAGCGAACATGTTGACACCGAGTGCAATCAAAGTACGATTTAGATGGCGATTGGGTGTTCGTGCGAAAGGATTGCCAGAAGCTCCCACAAATTCTTGCGAGATTGAATTGCGAATGACTTCGACTTCTTGTCGAAGCAATGATGAATCTTGTGGCAACCCGTTAAGTCGAGAAAGCGAGTAGAGTGCAGCATCGTAGTTCTCCTTCTTGATGTACCATCGAGGCGATTCTGTCATTGTTTAGTTCCAAGATGGCTTCAGCATCTCAAGCTGAATTACGTACCTGGTAACATGAATATAAGCGAAGCAATACCAAGCGCAAACACTGCCTGGAAAGCGATTGGAAATCTCCAGTTGGCAGAGTCGTTCTTAAGGAAGAAGAAGCCGAAGTCAAGCCAGACCGCAAGCGCGACACCACCGATAGCAAACATGCCCTCGAGCATCACCATCTTGCCTCTATTGTGAGCATTTGAGCATTCGGTCACCCACATAGGAACAGTTGCTTTGGAACCGTCAGCGAAGCCACCAACGACGTTTTGTCTAACTCACCTGTAAAAGCTCCCACACCAAGACCTGTGACGATGCGTGCTGCAATGAGCTGTCCAAGACTGAAAGATGAAGCTTGAATTGTGACGCCGATTATGACGAAGCATGATGCGCCAAAGATGGTCTTCCGCCTGCCTAGAATGTCGCCGATGATGAAGCATGACAGAGCTCCTATCGCACAACCGACTTCATAAATTGCAACTGCTGTGCCCTGTATGAGTGATCGTTCGTGTGACTTGTTGTCTGAAGTATTGATTTGAGGAAAGGTCTTCTCCCACGTCGATAGACTCAACAGTCCATTAATCACTGCTTGATCGTAGCCCTGCAACAAAAAAGCGAGAGCGCCAACTGCTGCGACAAGCAAGTGCAATCTGGGGCCTTGAAGTTTGATGCCTGCCATGTTCGCGAAACCTTGAGGAACGATCAGAGAAAGCGGTATTCGATCTCGAGGCACTCACGAGGCACTTATTCCGAAGCAAAATTGCTTGTGACAGATGATGCTGGCTTTCTCCACCTCTTATGCGGCATCTGCTCATGAGTTTACGAGATTTCCCGCAAGAGGGGTATCTTACCATCGTGGGGATGATGTCGCACAAGTTTATTTCTTAGTAAGAGCTCCGGGAATAATGCTTGGTAGCGTGTGGCTAGCAGATCAGGCCACGAATCAAGCTCTCGGACAGCTTCCGAAACCCAAAAAAAGCTTAAAATAATGATCAAGCTTCTAATCAGAGGGGCGTTCGGGACGAAGAGCTCCCGAGATTGACGCTGGCGTTGAGGAAGTGCCTGTGTCGGTATGCAGATCGCTGGACTCGGGGTGAAAAATCTCATGTCGGACCTCACTGCTGCGCGAACCATATCCGGACGGCTTTACGGTACTCAAGTCCTTGGTCATTCTTCTCACACGAGTAACGAGGCCGACGCATCATTTGTTCTTGTTCTGACAGTCAATTGGATGCGGCCTTGACTGTGTTACCGGGACAATCGGATCTGGCCTGAGGCACTTTCGGGAATGCCACGTTTCCTGTATTCGGCGAGACCCGCGCGCGGTCAATCAAGAAGACATTGTTGCATATCTGCAAGCCAACTGCAGCTAGTGTTACGGAGATAGCGGGTAGGACAACGGAAGAGCAAAATCGTTGTCAGGACGGTCTTTGACAGCAACCTGCAGTCTTAGAATCACCGTTTGCGGGCCAACAGCAAAACACTACCCCATTCAACATCGACCAGTGTTTCTTCGGACCCAAACGCGGGGTCTGTGCTTGCAATTTCATCGAAGAGTTCGTCAACCACGTCTCCAGAGCCACCCCTGCTTCTTCCTTCCAGTGTTGGATGAGCCTCCCTCCAAGAATGATACGAACTCCAGGTGCGAATGTATTCCTTGCATTCGCCTACCTTGAATGACACGTCCATGAACTTGGTACCCTGACCATCATCTTTGCCGTTGGTTCCTGGTTCGTACTCGATTCTCTGGAGATCCTCCCAAGCGTCAGATGGAGGCTTCACGTCTCGCAGCAAGTTCTGGACGATGGAGCGGCCTGGTTGTTGCCAATAGGAACCCAGCAGATCGGGATGGTGGTCATAGGCATACTTGTCCATGATCGAAGATGCTTTGGGAGAGTTGACAAAGACGTGATCTTTATAGCCCCAGAAAGCCATGGTACCACCGCTCTTGACTGTGCGAGCAAGCTCTGCGAAGACTTTTGCATAGTCAAACCAATGAGCAGCCTGACCTGCAACCATCATATCGACAGAAGAGTCCGCGACGAATGGGAGACTTTCTGCAGATGCCTCACGAAAACTGACGTTCGGGTAATCTGCACTGGATGTCGAGGATTGTGCTTGTTCTATCATGCGACCAGACGGATCGGTTCCCGTGACTGTGTCAAAGTGTTTTGACATTGCTCGCGCAACCACGCCATGGCCACATCCAAGGTCAACGCACAATTGACGCTGTCCACCATGATATCGAAGCACTTCTTTATAGAGCGATTGAGGGTAGGACGGTCGGAATGTGGCATAAGATGCTGCCGAAAATGATGTTTTGCTGGATAGGTATGAGTGAAAAGAATATGACAAATTGCGCGTCACTCACGCGAATGTTGTCATGTTGACTGATACAAGGCGAGTCCTTTGTAATTACACGAGATGGTTCTGGATGTAATCAAGATAGACGGGTCCTGTAGGGTTATGCTTGCAAATGGTATGTCGTCATACTGTAGCAGCCAAGGTAGGAGACCCCCGATATCGCTCTCCCGGAAATAGCCAAATGGCCGCTCAGCCGGATCGCGCAACATTTCCGTCATGGAACCCCCTTGGAGTAGCAATGGACTATTCAGCCACCCGCGGTTAGGATTGTTCAAATCCGCAATCACGAAGCTGCTGACACTCAAGACTAGATCATGGGCCGCAGTGCGAGCAAGTCTTCAATTTCATAGCCTGGTGGTTTGCACCAGAAAACACGAAGAACAGATAGCATTGTAGATATATATGGAAGATTTCATGTCTGCTTCGCGAAATCACGCTCGGATCGTAAAGTCCAAGTACCTGATCATGTCGTACGTGGGTACGAGATGAACATTTGATTGAAGTCATTCCTTACAGCCCACGACTGATTCTGCGTGTTGTACGTCAAATTAGTCATCTGCACCTGTCCAGACTTGATATAACCGCTCTCAACTTGGCCTCCAGCCACTGGGCGCTGGAGTTTGTTGGCACCGTTGACAACAGTAAAGTTAGCCAAGCTGATCTCCAAGGGATTGCGTGTGGCGACCGTCGGCATGCCAAAGTAGGAGGCATGCACGGCATCATACCCGACCTGCAGCTCGAAGTATCCTCTGTAGTAGCCTTCGTTCCACTGTAACTCGCTATTGTCCCGAACCAGTGAGGAAGACTGGTTGTTAGCGGAGCGAATGGTCCCTCCGAACCCAGAAGATGTGACTGCTGTGCCGGCAAATTCTACGCCTACTGCACCTTGGCCCGTAGCAGAATCATAGGGATGCTCCTCCAACCAGACCAAGTCCGAAACCCAGTTTGCGTGAGAGTCACCCGCGAGCATAATGTTATTCCCAATGTCGTGGTCGTAAAGTGTTTGGAAAGTTCTGTTACGATTCGATTGGTAACCATCCCATTGGTCTTCCTTGTAGGGATTCTCAAAGGTGCCGAACCATGATGAGATGTTGACACGACTAAAGACAATCTGGTTGCCAATGATACGCCAGGCAGCGCCGCGTTTCTTGCTGGAAATCAGAGTCTTGTAGAACCAGTTCTCCTGCTGCGAGCCCATGAGTGAGCGTCCAGCGTCGTTGTGGATCTCGTATATATAGTCTGTGTTGTAGTCTGGGCCGTGTCAGAAGTGTTTCTCTGCAAATGGCGATGCGTGGGTACTTACTCAGGTCGGTGATTGAGCGATCGTAGTTGCGAGTGTCTAGCATGGTCAGGTCAAGAAGCGTACCCATCTGGAAGTTTCTCCAGATGCGAAGGTTGTCGTCCATGTTGACTTGGCGGATGGGCATCCACTCGAAGTAAGCACGTACGGCATTCATCTTGCGTTGATCGACACTAACACCACCGGAACGAATGAAAGAATCCTCGGTGTTGTTCATGGCACTGAACCCATCGCGGTACCCGTTGTTAGCGACCTCGTGATCGTCCCATGTTGCGATCCAGGCAAAGTTCTGGTGAGATAGCTGCAAGTCATTGTCGGTCCTGTACTGTGCGATCCTGGTTCTGTAATCATAGAGTGTGAGTAGGGCACGACTAGGATTGGTCGCTCGAGCGTCACGGCCTTGCACACCGACGCTTGACTCGTAAATATAATCTCCCAAATGGACAACGTAATCGACACGATCTTTGCGAGCAGCATTACCGTAGGCGTTGAAGTAACCATTCGGATAGTTCGAGCACGAGTACACAGCAAGCCCGATCTTATCGATCTTCTGGTGGGCTGACGGAGACGTCTTGGTGCGACCGATAGGAGATTGATTAGTTGTACCGCATTGAGTAAATTGATAGTGATAGGTGGTGAATGGCTGCAGCTTGCGTGCCTCGACCTAAAATGGCGTCAAATAGGCCTCGCACAGATCTGGGGTTTTATCTTACCTTGACGGTGAAGTCGATATCAGACGTGGTATAAGCTGTACCTTGGTCCACTACGCGAGTGATGTTTGCGTCGCTAGCAATGCGCCATTGTGTGCAGACCCTGTGCTTCGAGGCGCGAACGTACGCTTCAGTCTCGTGGTTGTAGAGCTCAGCAGTACCAGACACGGTCACGTTGGAACGATCGCTGACAAGAGTAGGGGCAAGCCTAGTCCACAAAATAACCGAATCAGGGTACGGGTCACCAGAGGCTACACCATGGGTGAAGTTGAGTTGGCTGTTCGTGAAGTTTGCCGTCTGCCTGGCAAGGATTCCAGTGCGTTCCTGAATCTTGGCCAAGTCGAGGCCTAGGTCTTGGTGTTGTAACGAAGGGCTGTTGAAGTTGATATTGCCGTCCCAGGAAGCGGTGACTGCAAGCGCCAGAAGAGGCACAGCACAAAGAGACGCAAACATTGTGACTTGCAATCAAGTTGTCAGGATTTGTACCGGAATTCGATTTCATCAGCATGGCGACACCCACACCTTATATTATTCAACCTCTAGATCCCATAGCAATTGCTCTATCGACCCTTCCTGGATAGACCTCGCAAAAAGACTCAGAGTGGCCGCCCCGGAGAGCCGTCAGTCGATGAACAACGGCCCAATCGCACGCGAGATGTTCGAAGCATGCCTCGCAACGATGTTACGAAGACACGATCATCTTTCAGGGTGCAAAGGTCGTGTCAGATGCACTGAATGTAATTGGACATGGAAGACAGACTTTTGAAGGATGGCGGCAGGAGATGCATGTAAACCTGCAGATGGCCCTGGGTATTCGTGCTGGGCAATGCTTGGCTAGAGTTGTCGGCCGCTCCCTGGCATCATGTAGCATGCATGTAGAGCTTCGGCTTGATTAGATATGTCCGAGCATAAGCATCATGGGTGGACGGGCACTGAGCTTGGATGCCGATGCTGTGCGACTCCCCCTCCGAGTCGAAGAAACGAGTGGTTTGTGCACGTAATGTACAGATTCGCTTGGCGTGGTCGGAGAAGCCGTTGGCCAAGCACCGAGCACCATTGCCCAAAAAGAGTTAGAGCGAGCGCCACCCATGTCGACGGTTCACCCTGATCCGAAAGGCGATGTGAGAACGATCACCACGCGAACTCATTTGCTGCTGGTTCGCCTAGAAAACATCGCACTTCTGGCGTCCGGACAGAGGATAATATCTGATTAGCTCATCGGTCTTGTAGTTGTGGTATGACTCTAGGAAGGTTGTCGTTGCCATCAGCGAATGCGAGGTGAAGCACGTTCTCGAAACTCTCTTTTGCTGCAAGCCGTGGCGCGTCGAGGGGAACAGAGTTTATGGGAGGATCATTTGGCAACAATAAATCTCGTGGCGTCCCCTGCGAGGTACGGAGGAACCTGCACATTCTCGCAACTGTGCCCTCCTTCGCTGACATGTCTGCCAAATCACAACTGATGTGGATCACCGACGTGGGTGATCCGCGCGCAAAGAGAGATGCCTCCACGCGCTCCTTGATCAAGAAGCATGTCATGAAAGACATAGGCAAATCCCGTCGTAGACCTCAAAGACGTGATTTGTCCATACGGAAACACGTTCTCTCGAGCGGTGCCGAGCCTGGTCGTTACACGTTCAAAGAGGTCAAAGATGACTCGGCGAGTTCCTCGCCCAGCGATGAAGACATCGGCAGAGTCGTCGATGTTTTACACTATCCTTTGCACAGCGACGCGACTAGACCGTCTCTGTTCAGCCGAAGTATTGCTAACATGCCCCAAACTTGCGGCACTTTCTTGCTGACAGCCTCTGTCCAGTGCGTCAGCATCCCTCGTTTGTTAATCAGGATTGCAACTTTCATGCTGAGATGTGGTGGGATCTGAGTCTGTTGGATCCCGCAGCCAAAAGTCAGATCGACTCGATGCTGGCTACCAAGTATGGATTTCTGATGTTGGAGCCTGGCATTCCCTTCGACCTCGATGGTCCGACTACGACGACCCTTCGCCTCGAAGCATTGCGGGCAACTCAAAGAGCTATCGAAGATCCTAGTAGATGCTATAGTATCGGCGTGATCACAGCTATTACAGCGAGTGTCTTTGAAGCAGTAAGTGGTCATGTCGTTCTTGCACTTCGCGAGTCCCAGCTGATATGGAGTCAGCACACACGAGGTGATGATGTGCAGGCTTTTTTACATCTTTGTGGGCTTCGCACTCTCCTCAATCATCGTCAAGGTGGACTGTCCTCTCTCCGAGCATATCCCAAATTATGGATAATGATTTCGATGTGAGTATGAGCCCTGCTTGTCAACATATGAGGCCGATGATTGATCAGCAACGCTTGTATCAGATGTGAGATTATCTGCGCAACCACTTGGGGCACTGTTCCGGAGCTCCCATTTCCAATGGACTACTTCCAAGAGCCTTTTCTCCGTCCTACTCGTCCTCCTTCTGAGTTCTCGAGTATGGTGGCTACAGCTTGGAGGTCCAAACAGCGCCAGACCAACATCACGACCAGAACTTACGACCACATGTCACACTATCCTAAACTTCTGAACAACGAAAGCTCGGAGGCCTATTCACTGCATCCAAGAACAATGATCACGATTTTCACGGGATTCAAGAAGTGGTTAAGCCTGCCTTGTGCATCCTTGGTGGAGAGCCAGGATCTGAGACTGAACTGCCTGCGGACTGTGGACAATCTTCTGGCTACCTCGTCAGCTTACGAAGACAAATGGTCATGTCAAACTTCGAGTACCAGAAGCTTGCCCTGGTCGGGGCAAGATGTGCTCAAGCTTATCATCCTTGTCGTCCGTTGTGGGAACGAGATGCACCCAATACTGAATTCAAAGCTCCCGAGTACCGAGGCAAATGTCGCTTGATTAGGGCGTAAGATACGCAAGAATTTTACCATTCAGTGACCTAGTGCTTTACACTTCGAAGATATGCGAATGCTCGGTGTGGGTGTTGGCCACGCTACCTATCATCAGGGTGGCCAATGGCCTCAGAGCTCCCAATTCACAGCCGACAACGGTCTCTCCTTCACGCTGCCACTCAATCGCCGTCCATCAATCTCAGTCTGGACGTTCGTATCAGACGCAGTACATCTCATCTTTTCCCGCAGCTCTGTACTGACGGCTGACTTCCGCAAAACACTCGACAACCGAGTCCGGGAGCGCAGCGCCCTCACATGCTGCCAAGTTCTGCTCCATCTGCGCTTCACTTGACGCGCCGAGGATGATACCGTCCGCTTCACCCAACGAAGAATGGTGCATCAGCCATCGAAGTGCTGCTTCACGCACAGTGACACCAGCCTTGTCGCAGGTATCTGTCAGTCTCTGCAACAACTCCAAAGACATGTCGTTGACGTAAATGGTTTGGAATACTTTCATCTGGTCCATGCGACCGCCTGCGGGAGGCATACGAAGCTGTTCCATTGGGCGCGAGAAGAAGCCTCCGCCAAGTGGACTATAAGCATAAAACGCTATGCCGTAGCCTCGCAAGACAGGCAGTAGTGCTGGCTCCATAGCACGAAGAAGAGGGTTGTACACGCCCTGGTATACCGAAGGGCTGACCCAACTATTCTTGTGGCAGATGTCCACTATCTGATGAACCTCGTCTGCGCGAAAGTTGCTGATACCAAAGCGATCAAATTTGCCCTCGGAATGGAGCTGGTTCATAGCTCGGCATGACTCGTCCAGTGGTGTTTGACGATCCGGACCATGGAAGTAGTACAGATCGAATTTTTGTTGCTTTGTCGCAGCGAGCGAGTCGTTACAAGCCCGGATGATGTTGTCGTAGGACAGCGATCCCGGCACAAATCCAGGCGCCTTTGTCGCCACGGTCAGGTTACAGGCTTCCACGGTTTCTCTGGTTGCACCAAGATGCTGCTCGCTCTGTCCATTGTTGTACACTCGAGCTGTGTCGAGCTCACGAATACCGTGTCTGCCAAGCAAAGTCAAGATGGCACGCAGCTGCTCTGGTTGGGACATGTGAACAGATCCAGAAGCCACAGAAGAGCCCATAAGGCCAGCAATCACTTTGACCATGGTGTCGATGTTGCGATGGGCTGAAAAGGACTGGTGAACTACGGACCTTTTAGCGCGACATCGATTCTGTGACTGTTGCTGTAGCTACCACCGAGTTTAGCCTGTCAACAGAGGCACCGGCCGAGATATAGCTTGGCGTGGCTGTGCTCTCCCAAGTCATCACATGTGCTCATGTGCTAGCGTTCATGACTCTAGATTTTCCTCCAAACACCACCCATGGAGGTGTAGAGCATAAATATACTTGGTAAAATGCACGATTCTTTCCAGAGGACATACGTCTCAAAGAGATCTGGCGTAATGTTGGTGCTTGATGAATCCTACTTTCTTTCTCGATGTTACTGTGAGTTCCTATGGCTACTCGTGTTACATTCCATCGCACACAGTTAGGTAGAACCAAGATCGGATCTAGAGGTTGACGTTACTGTGACTCAGAGACTGACATATCCACCACGGCCGCATCGGGTAATGTGTACTTGAATAGACATTGAAGGATAAAATGCACTTGAAGACATAAGTCAAGGGAATAAGGAGATTCAGCAAGATATAAGTTATATCAGAAGCAGCCTCATCATACTCATATCATACATCGCATCAAAGCTATACAATCTTTGTTCTTCCTGCGCAACAACGCACATCCATACATCTTCATCAGAGCGTACAATCCGGATCCCATCAAATCCTCAAAGTCTCATCAATCGCTCGATTCAACTCTAGGGCACCGACTTGCCAGCGTTCTCAAGAGTCTTCTCCTCGTAAGCACCAACTTGTGCACCGAGGTTCGCAGCATCAGAGGTTAGCTGGCCGTCAAGAGTATCGCCATTATCCTTCTCAATATCAGCAAGATCGTTCTGGTGAAGGGCTGAGAGAACATTGGCAGCTCCATTGGCAATCTTGTCGCCCTGACGCTTGACTCTGGGAATGGCTTTGCCGACACCCTCAAGTGTCGATTCTTCGGCAGTGCCGATTTGAGCACCAGCATCGGCGGCGGCTGAGGTGAGTTCACCATCGGCATTGTCTCCGACGTTCTTCTCGATGTCAGCCACAGGACCTAGCTTGGCAGCGGTGAGGACGTTGGCGAGTCCGTTGGCGATCTTGTCGCCTTGACGTTTGACCTTGGGTCCCTTGGGTGGTGGGGGTGCGGCACCTCCACTTCCTCCAGAGGTAGTAGTGGTGCTGGATGCAGTTCCGCCGAGAAGGGCAGCGGTGTTGTCTTCGGCATTCTCGACGCCATAGCCTACACCGTTGTCGGTGCTGCTGAGGACAGAGTTGCATGCAGCGCCCTCGCCAGCCAACTGACGGCGGCTTACTTTGTTAATGGCGTCTGCAGTGTTGTCTGTGAGAAGTAGGTTAGCTCAGTATATCAAGCCGGCTTGCAAGCCACGTACCCAAGGCATTTTCAACGCCATAGCCCACACCGTTATCGGTGCTGCTGAGAACAGAGTCGCAAGCAGCGCCCTCTCCAGCAAGCTGAGGGATGGGCGCTGCGACGGCAGTGAAGGCCTGGAAGGCGGCCAAGAAGAGGAGAGACTTGGTGATGGAAGGCATCTCGAATCAAATCACCGGGTGAAGGCGAGAGATGAGACTTTGAGAATGAGAGGGATGGATGTTGTCTTTGATGATGGTGCTTTGTGTGCTGGATGAGTATGATATTCTCGAGGGCGCGACTGACATTTATATCAGTCAGGCACAGAGAGTCCTGAACCCCATCCAGTCCGTATGCTCAGGCCAAGCTGCGGTATAGCATCATACTTGCTCCTACAGAAATATCATTCACGGGAAGTCTTGTAGGACGCTCCAGTGTGTTGACCATTTCTGGAGCGCGACGCTGCAGATCCAAGTACAATTTGGCTTTTGAGGCTTTCGAGGCTTTTTCATACTTCTCAGGAGGCCGGCCGAGAGTCTATCCCGAGGACGCCGCGGAGGACCATAGGCCCTGGGCATACTGTACGTGTGCCTGTGTGGGAAGAGACGGCTGACTCGCCATCATCGTATCTCAACAGAGTTACAGTAAACTCGAAAGTCTGCCGGCGGTGTTCGCCAGGACCTGCTGCATCAGACATCCGCATGGGATCCCCAATTCACCAGGCCACATGGTATTTGCTGATCAGCGTTATCGCAGCCGTCGCTTGCCGATGAGCTCTATAGAGCAGCATTTGCAAACACACCTGATCCCGAGGGACATAAGTGAGGAGTGGCAGTCGTGATGATGCGCAATTGGCACTGACGGCGTCTCGCTCTGTTGGGTTTGGCTTCATCGCGCACATACTGACATGCCTCGTCATTCGCCGCAGTTTTTACAATGTATACGATGGAGTGAGTCCTGATAACTTGTGGTGCGTATCGCAAGGTGAGATGAAGTCAGTGGCAGGCTCAGGTTGTTGAGCTGATGCAGCTGAACAACGTCAGCATGCAGGCTAGCCTCGAACGAAGGGGTGGAAGGGGTTCAATTTCTCCGCCGGATAGCGGGGTCTGACATGGGTCTGAACCGCCAAGGAAGCTTATACGAGAGTCAAGACATTGGTTGGTCCAGTCAAGCACAACCAAGCAAGTGCAAGATTTAGGGTTGGATCGAGGCGTCTGGATCTGGCTCGAGAGCCGCTATCTCGCACTGCGGTGCAAGAGAGTAATGCTCCTTCACAGCGCCTAACTTTTCCGCGCGGGTCGACAGGCCCAAAGCATCCAATGCACGTCGGCTCCTTTTCATAGTCTTGCTCGGCGTGCATCACTCCAGAATCTGACGTGCACTTCCATGGCCCTGGTTTGTTTGCTTTCTTCGCAATGACTGCGTACAGAAACGCGGACGGATCAGCGTCATATGCATGATAGAAGTGACAGAACGCCATCGCGTCATCACACAATTTACACCTAGGTGAGATAGCATCGAATGGTCTTTAAGCTCATGATGTACTGATCAGTATGACTTGCTTATCACAATACATATCTACAACTGGTCCTGCCACTTGTATGCTGGCTTGAAGCCGATCTCCTTCTTAGCCTTCTCAATAGAAAGCAGGGTATCGTTGGACCCTGAAGTAGCATTGTACTTGACGCCAGGGAAGGCCTTCTTGACAAGCTCGTCATTCGATTGTCTCATGCAGGTGTCCTCAGCAGCAATGAGGTACTGGTGATGACCTTTGGTCTTGCTGTCCAACGACTTGGAAACAGCCTGGCCACCATCTCTTGCGTCAATGTAACCCCAGCAGTTCCAGTAACGCTTCATCGGGTCATCCTGCCATGCCTCGAAAGTCTTGTACTCCTCCGGCAGCATGACGTTGCTGAATCTGAGCGAGATGATCTTGACTTCGGGGTCCCATCTTGCGTATTGCTCGGCCATGGTCTCGCCCATCAACTTGGACAGCGAATATGCTGACTCGGGTCTTCTTTCATGCTCTTCTGTGATGGGCAGCGACTCTGGCATATGAGGGTCGAAGGGAATACCAATCAGTGTTTCCGATGACGCAAGCACGACGTTCTTGATCTTGAGCTTGCGGCAGGCTTCGAGGACGTTATACGTGCTCATGGTGTTGGTGCGGAATTGTCTCGAGCTGTTGGTTTGTCCGGGAGAGGGGATGGCGGCCAAGTGGACGACGGCGTCGATACCGCTGTATGCCATGTCCTAAGTTTTGTCAGTCGGTTGGATCGCGACACGCGGGATGGTCAACTCACAGTCGTCAGGAATGTCTCCAAGACAGCACCCATATCCTCCAAGTCGATCTCGACCAGGCGGTAGGCGCCACCGAGACCCGACTTGCCATCCTCGCTGATACCAGGAGGGCGACGAGTATCGACTGAGATGACCTCCCAGCCCTCGTCGGCAAGGTATCTGACTGTTGAACGACCGAGCTTGCCACTACCACCTGTGACGATGACTCTGCGCTTGTTCTCGCCTCTCTTTGCTTCGCCGAGGGCGAGCTTGTCGGTGAATGATGCTTGAGGACTCATGATGAAGTTCAGGTTGATTGCGATGTCGCGACGAGCAAACGATGCGCCAGTCTCTCACCATATAAGTCTCTCAGGAAAACTCATCAGCGGCAAGAAGACCGATGCTTATGTCATTAACGCTTTTCTCAATCCCCAGCCGCTCTGCGGTTTCGGTAGATGGACTCGGTGTAGCTTCCAGCGACCCAATCATGTCGCAACAGTGGCATTCGTTGTGTGGGGGCCTCCTCCGCCGCCCGCATGTATGACCCGCATCTCCACAAATTTCTCTTTATCCGGTGATCGCTTGGCTCTAGCTTGACAAGATACGCGGGTCGGTGGGTCTATTATTCTGCACTTCGAAAAGCGTCGCTGGTGTCTATCCTTAAAGGGTTTGATAAACCGCCTGTCCACGCTGATGCCTGCAGACGCTATGAATCGAAAACATCGTGTTGCGGAGATATGGACAATCAGACACAGGATCGAAGACCAAGCAAGAGTTATACCAAAGAGCTATGCACAGACCACTTCAGCTTGGTGTCGTTATCACCCTGTATCCTTGTGTTCGTGTTTGTCGTCGTCAACAGTTTGATCCTATGAAGAGATTGAAAGCAGTAAGCGATGCCTACAACATCGGAACGTGATCTGCATCTTACACAAACGCGTCAAACGCGTGGGAGGGTTAACGAGCATGAAGTTCGATATTCGCGGATGGTTTCTAAATTCTCAACACGATTTGTTTGTTTTGACACTGTGCTCCGTATGATTGACTCTATCCATGTGTTTGTCTTTCTATCTTACAATACTCTGCCTCTAAGCACGCCGTCTCTTGGCTTAAGAGCACATCATATGGAAGAAGGTGACAATCCTCGCAGAAGGCCCAGTCCCGACCTCGCTGCTAGCAATTGACACAAGTCTGGTAGAACGCCAAAATTCTTGGGTCGTCATGATTGGGCCGTCATGATTAGATTGTCATGATCACCACCAAGCACACATCACTTTACCTCCGAAGATCATGATCCCGCGGACACCGAGAACCCCGATGATCTGGGCGACCCCAACAACTCTAGAACTCCTTGTACAAAGCAGTCGGCTGTCATGGAACGCATCGTCATCAAGATCGATCTGTCCAGGTCTCTCGTTTCGACTGTATACTGACATTGAGCGTGCCCGTAGGCTGGATCGCTCGACACTCGATTGCATACGTCGATCCAGACGAAAACGTGGCATCTTTAGCCAGCCTTAGGCTTTCCAGGCTCAGTTGAGCCTCCTTCCGAACGTGTCAAATACGCGAATGAAGATGCGCTGCAGGTCTATGTTTCGAACTCTCGTCAGCATACGTACGAAGCGGTGCGCTATGTTTTTGAGACTCGACGTTGATCTACACTTATCTTTCCTTCTGGAGCATGCCGACGAGCAGCGCGCGTGCCGTGGACCGAGTACGAGATACCAGAACGCTGACATGATCGATCCCTTCTCGAACTGTTTCTCCCACAACATCACAATCAGTCATCTTATGAGCACGACATCTGCTTGAGATCCAGACTGACAATCAACTCTGCGAGTTATTGTGCTTGCCCACGGTCGGCATTTTGGTTTCTCAAACCACAACTTCAACGCTGTCTGGTCTCGGCATATTGCCACGTTTAGCCCGGCTGAAATTGTTTAACCCGTTATCAACGTCCTCTAGTCTTTCGGTGATGTGGTCTCACCCAACCTGCTTTCGTCAGCAATATTCAATGCTTTCTTCAGAAACAGCACCGGAATTCTTGGTAGGATCTTGTGTCCGATGTGCAATAGGTAGGGCATCTAAGGCGGTCGCATCTAGTGGTTTGCGTTTATCTATTGCGCCAGCAAATGTACTGGTCGCTGTTATATATGTCTCTGACAGTCCATGCCAGGTCGAACGACCGCGACATGTCGGTAATCCAATAGTCGCGCGCTCCCAATTCGTCGTCTTTGTCTCAAATCCTTCGCAAACTCTTCCCCTTGCACCGCCAAAATCCATCTACCACGAAGCACTTCCTCGGCTCTTTGGTCGAGACGTTGCTCTGTTTGGCTTTTCCCATCGCTTGCTGACCGGATTTGAAACTTCTTCGTCTGTTCCCTGTTAAGTTCTGGGTGTGGGACACAAACGACATCAGGCTCTCTGAAATCTCGTCTGCGGCTGCCTGACATCAGCAAAATCATTGAATGCTTCGCTTGGTAGGATCAGTATACGCGAACGTGGCTCAAGCCACATACATACCCTTGTCGTTCTTGGACCAGGTTCTGGGAAACCGTCCGGGGTCGTACCAAACACATATAGCTGGGCCCAGACACCTCGCACCTGAACCTGTCATATCGCTTCTTTCCTGTCCTTACAATCGAACCTTTGAAGATATCTACAACACTCCTTTGCTTTAACTACAAATCACCGGTACTGGTCTGAACATAAACTCGGTCTCACTTACATCTTTGATGTCCAACACAGTCACTGCCCAGTATCATGGATAGGCTGCACGGTATGCTACCGTGTCGCGAAGTCTCGATCCACAGCAAGGAGTACCTGGAAGAAGACATATCGTCGACGATCCTAGGTGCCACTGGCTTCTTCTGTTTCCTCTCACTCATCGTTGTAGCCCTACGATTGTATGCACGTGCTTTCATCGTGCGGCGCTTGGGTTGGGAGGATCTTCTGATTCTCATCACCGCCTTCTTCGTGCTGGGTTGTTGGATCTGCTTCATTGGCGAGTCCAAGACTGGAGTTCTTGGTCGGCACATGGCCTCTGTGACGATACCGCAATTCGAGCTCTTCTTATTGTGGACATTCCCGCATCAACTCTTTCTCATGCTCGGTGTCGGCACATTCAAATGCAGCGTTGGTTTCTTTCTTATCCGAGTCGGGCGTAGTCGGTGGCAGCGGCGGGCTTTGTACGGGTTGATGGGTGAGTCGGAGTCGTATTGAAGCGGTCTATGATCAGTGTTGACTGACCGATGCAGTGTTCATGGCCGTGTGTTCTCTAGTTTACGCCTCAACTCTTTTCTGGTCCTGCATTCCCCTTCGAGCGAATTGGCATTTCGACGAACAAAAAGATGCAAAGATGATCTCGACCAGAGTCTGGAAGGGTCTCGCTTTCTGGAACAGCCTGATGAACATGCTGACGGACGGTATTCTCGCGCTATGGCCCATGCCGATTGTACTGAGGATGAAGGTCTCCACCTTCAAGAAGGTCTCTCTCGGTGTCGCTTTGAGTCTAGGTTGGTTGGCAGTCGTTTGTGGAGCTATCAAGACATGGGCCATGTGGGACTACTTCACCGCCGAGGACAAATACTTCAAGGATACGTACTTCTTCTGGAGCTTCCTCGAGATCAGCGTAGGATCTATTGCGGCATCGGTCCCTCTCTTGCAACCTCTTGTCTACAGAATCCGTCGCTCTTCGTCATCGAAGAGTGACAGCGGAAGGGTTGTCTTGGTGGCATTACCAGCCACTACACCAGCGCAACCGGCCCGCGCGCTTGTCCGTCGGCCGGTCATCACATGGACGGGCATGGGTTTTACTTCGTATCAAGGGGAAGATGATGATTCCAAATGGGACAGTCCAGGGCAGAGTGGTTCGAGTACGCGGATGGACATGGAGCGGTCGGACAGCGGGACGATGTTTGTAGGATACGAGGGTTCGAAAGCGTTCGTTTCTAGAGCGACTGTATAGATGAGCGATATATAACGACTGAAATGACCAAAAGTATTCGTGACGCGCTGCGAGGCGGACAAGCCCGGCGCGTGCGACTGAAGTGACGGATGCGCTTGGCCATGACAATGTCTATTGCCGATGTTCGTCTTCTGCAGCCAGACCGCAAGTCGTGTCATCCTGCAGGCCCGATCACGTTGGCCAGTACCCCATTATGAGTGGTGGTCAGGCTTCGAGTTGTAGTTCCCGACTGCGACCGAGGAGCAACAAGAGACCCATCGCCGCATGCCGACGTTTCTCCGCGTCCTCGTCCAACAGATCCGTAGATACCGGTACTCAATCTTCTCAGTCATAGAGCAACGAGACTCGGTCACCTCTGTGACAAGACTAGTCGCTCGCTGCCGCTATCTCGAAATCCGACGTCCTTCTCAGTTCTCATGTCGACATTGCCTAGCCACACTACACGCTCAACTTGACATCCGGTCCGACGCGTTTCCATGGCTGTACTTGAGCAAGTCTAAATCATTTGGACGATACTGTCACGTCACAGCTCAATACCCAGAACCAAGATGGGCCGTAGAAGAGGAGGTTAACATGCATACTGGGCACATTGCGGAGCTATCATCTCTGCTTGAGCCGCCAGGCAAATATGTCTTCGACAGGCGGGTCAATAATATGCCTCGGTCAACGGATGTTACGAGACTATATTTGGGAGTCTGACGGCCGCGCGCTCGTCGCTATACGGCTTGACTCACAGACAACGGGTTGGGTTCTGCTCAGAAGAAGACTCTCAGACCCCCGCTTTCCTGCAATCGGATGGTCACGGCATACACATAGATCCGAACGAGAGGTAGAGTGGATAATCATGAATTCGTTAAGATACATCATTGCAACATCTCAAGACATGGACAGTCAACAACGTCAGACCTTAACGTTTAACCTTGCATCTCGATACCACCGGTACCGTGGATGCACTCGCCAGTGAAGTACGAGCCAAGAGGCGAGGCCAGTTGAATGTAGGCAGTGGCGATCTCAATGGGCATACCAGTTCTGTCCATGGGAGCCATGCCCTTGCCGACGTTCTTCATGCCCTCGGCAGGTACATTGGCAGTGGCGGGTTGGAGAGGAGTCCAGCTATGATTGTGTTAGGGAATAATCTGGTAGTGGGTGGTGGAATGGCTTACATGATTCCGGGTGCAACAGCGTTGATTCTGATGCCTCTAGGTGCCTGCTGCTTTGCGAGTGCGCGGGTGAAGGTGACAATGGCGCCTTTGGTGGAGCTGTAGTCGACCTTTGTAGCGTCACCCATGTATGCGAGGACGGACGCCGAGTTGACAATGTTGTCGCCACGCTTCATGTGCTGGAGAGCGTACTTGCTCATGGCCATCATCTGTGGTGGAGGTGGTCAGCATTTATATCGAGCAAGACGAGTTCGTGTTTCCAATAACGTACCTGGATGATGTTGGTCTGGAAAGTCTTGGTGACGACTGAGATGTCAATCTCTCTGTGGTCCTCGCAAGACTCTTGCATGGACGCGTTGTTGACAAGAACATTGAGCTTGCCGAAGACCTTGATGTGCTCCTCGATGGCAGCCTTGCAGTTGGCCTCCTCCTTGAGGTCGTATGCCATACCGTGACCCTTGCGGCCAGCCTTCTCAATCTGCTTGATGGTCCACTTTGCGTCCTCCTCTTCCTCGGGCAGGTACAGAATTGAGACATCGGCACCTTCTCTTGCCATGAGGATAGCAACCGAACGACCAATACCGCTGTCACCGCCGGTGATCAAGACAGCCTTATCCTGGAGAAGACCTCTGCCTTCATACTCCTTGAGATAAGGCTTGCCGTTGTCGTCCCAGAACTCGAGCTGTGTCCAGTTGGCCTGCTCCTTCATATCCTTGTCAAGACCGGGACCGCCCTGCTGGTCTTGGGCGGAAATTTGCCATGTGTAGGCGGTAACGGGACCTTCTTGCTCAGACATTATGATTTTTGTGTGTTTGGAAAAAGTTGCAAAGTGTGTATAAAGAAGGAAAAGCTGAAGAAACAAGAGAGAGGGGCATAGTCAAAGTACAGCGAGAGTGGATACTTCGCATACATGAGCTCACAGAGCTGGTAATGCATGACATCACAGTTCAGTGTTGAGGCTCAATCCTCGCCGCGGGGCATGAGAGTAATTTTAGCCGGGATCAGCTTCGATCGAACTTCGATCGTCCTTGAGCCTCCTGTTGGCAACATCCTCGCAGCCACACCCCTTGACTTTTCTTGTCTGTGATGGTACTCGTGATGATCTGGTTCGCAGAGATAGTCCCATGGACGAGGAGGCAAACTCGATCATCCGCCACGCGGATCCCACCACAGTGCGATCACTGAACGTGACTGGAGGCCAGTGGAAGACTCTTGATCACTCGTCAGACAGCAGACTGACATTGCAGCGGCTGTTTGAAACACCTGTATACTCGATTAGCTCTACAAACATGGGTAGCGACCTGGGCGAAGCTCTTCCGACAAAAGCTTTGGCTTGTTTTTGGTGTTCGCGTCAACACGATTGAGTACTGCCACTTGAGATCTACGCTTCTACTTTCTCCAAACCTGCCCGTGTGCAGTGTTTATTGACTCGACAGCCATAGTCCAGGAAGGCTAAGACCTCGTGTCTATGCCTTTGGTCAAAATCCCATACACCAACATATTTCTGATTGAAGGTTCACTGCCATTGGACAGAAAGCACCGGAAATTGCTGACGACGACACACAAGCTAGGTATTGCAATCTGTTGAGAGGGTTTCCTGGTTGGTAAATCCTCAAAGGTACCATCTTCAGAAACGAGACTGCTCAGACCCTCATATATTCAGCGCTCGATTGCGTGGGGTTGTTCTGACGATCCCGGAGAGGTTGCCGGGACACACCTAGACCACCAGGATCATGCACCGATCCTATAAGCGTCGATCTTGTATACCGAGTCCTCGATGTCCATCCCAATGCGAACATAGGAACGTTTTTGACGGTCCTCGAAACGAAACCGAGGTCGAGCTGATCTTGCGACCGTTGAGGCTCTGCGTCAGTCTCACTCATCGGCGCGCCCGACAAAAGGTCCACTACGGCTGGACGTCGTTGCACCGACATGATAATCATTTCAGCTCAAATCAGCCGCCGAAAGTTCTTTTTCCATCATCACATTCGGTCGTTTGAACGCCTTCATCGGACTGCTGTCTTGTTTGCAGCGCTCTTGCAGACATTGCCATCAGAGAGAGCGCAGGATATACTTCTCGGTCCGGATCAGCGTCGTCCGATCGCGGACTGACGGTAGAGGCAGCAGGACATGAATCAGGTCCTCCTTGGTACCTCGTCCTCTGCTGAACTCACTCGCAAAACCAAGCCACTTGCTGGAGAACAAGCCGACGGCTCATAAGCCAAAAATCTACCGCACGCTGTGGCTGCGTTTCAATGTTCCAACGGTCTGCTCTGGCCGCTCAGCTAGCGACTCATGACTTGACTTCCAACCAAGTTATTGGATCTAGAAATGTCTGGCATGTCATTGCGACGACAGATCAGGCAAAGACTGCCCGTTCAGTCTCAAAGCAAGTCGCAATCTCCAATATACTGCCCATTGAGATACGGATAGACGAGCTGTCAACCAGCCGTGTCTCTCCATCGTCGCTTTAGTTTTTGGATTTACTTCTTGTTCGGGATTCGTGAATAAGGGCTTAACTCATGCAGGGTCAAAAAACGTAGAACTGCATTGACCAGGAACATGAGCCGGGTACTTGGAGTTTCCTCGTGGCAGTAGGATTTAGGTCCACATCTCCCCGACTTCTTGACCGACCTTCTTCCTCGGTTTGGTTCGACCGTGATCGATGGAGTTCAGCACTGCAATTGTAAGTCAGATAGGCTCTCTCCTACCACGTACTGTATGCTGATCGGTTGTTGTTCCAGATCGCTCAAGTGGTACTACTCGCGGTGACACTTTCGATAACTCTTCTGCGATGTTTTGTTCGTCTTAGAATCGAGGCACGCGCTCTCACCTTGTCTGACTACTTGGTGTGGGTGGGCTATGCATTCACAGTCGCCTTTGTGGTCTGTCAAGGTGTTGCTTTGAATGCTGCAAGGACGCATCCGTTAGTCGACGATACTTACACCGACTCTGTCGTCTATCTCAAGGTGTGTTTCGTATCGATGCGTCGGCTAGCACAGAGCTGATCATATACAGGCTGTCTACGCGTCATGCTTCTTCTTCGACATCGGGTTGTTCATGCCCAAAGCGTCGATCACAGCCTTTTACTGGTGGCTTATACCGAGGATGTTCAGAAGTCTGAGATTCATGCTATGCGTCGTCACTGTCTATCTCGTCCTCGCAGCGGTCGGCTCTGTCTGTCTCGACCTCTTTATTTGTTTCCCTGTTCATTATAACTGGTCGCTGGACTATGAAAAGCAAGGTCAATCAATCTGGAATTCATGGAACGACTTCTGGATCAACTGGATGCTGAACTTTTCAGCAGATGTTTTCTGTACGTTTACCTGTTCTCACATCCTCTGTGTGTTGGTCTGTGTCACATGTGGGTAATCAGGCTGTGGTCTCAAACTGGCATTGCGTGTCTATGATACCCAGGTGAAACCACTTTGGCAAGAAACCAGTCACAATTCCATATGCATCTGCGGGATCAAACTTCATACTGACGTGCTGTAGTATTTTTCATTCCCTTCTTCATCATCAAATCACTCAAGCTTCGCCAGAGACAGAAGTTTGGTCTTATTGGTGTCTTCTCGCTCGGCTTGATCACCATGGCCATCAGTTTCGCTCGTTTCATGATCTACACTGTCTCGAACTACGACTTGGGCGACAACGATGGAGGTAACTTCGTCTATCTTACTCTATTCTCCGAGACCACAGTACTGATGTTACAACAGCTGTCATGTGCACCGCGGAGATGTGCACGTCCCTCATCGTCGCCTCCCTTCCCGGCCTCAAAGTGCTCATCACCCGTACAATTGCAAACCACTCGTCCTCGCGCTCCGGAACTGACGGCTACAACAAGTCGTCGGATACACCGCACAGCAGCCGTATCGCGAAGATCTCGGCTCGCCTGTCACGTCCATTACGACGAACTTCTCTTGATGACGCTGGGTTTGAGTTGATCACAGTGTCTCCCTCGGGAAAGCAGCAAAACCTGAAACAAGCCCCGTCGGTGGGGAGTATGAATCTGGATGAAACGCAGATTACGGTCAAGCATGACTTTTCTATCGAGCATGGGGTGGACAGTAAGAGGGGGTCATACCAGAACACGCAAAGTTTGCCCTTTGTATAGTACATGGGCAACAGACCGATTCTCAGCTACGTGACGCTGCTTCTACTTCAACGGACCCCAGATCTCGTAATGCCCAAACGTGGGAAGCAATCTCATCACCCATCCGGATCGCCAGTCATCATAGTCCCAACCAGAGAGCCAGAGTAGACGCTTAGTGCTGCCGCCTAGGAGACCTGCTTCATGACCACTGAACGAGAGCCTAGCTGTACTGCTCAGTCTGTACGTCACTTACATCCTCTGTGGTGATCTGCAGCTCTAGTGCGAACAACATTCTATCGGTACCATCATCGTTGGCCCAAAATCCGCAGTGGATATTCCTGACTTGGTTCTTACAAAAACAGCTTCGAGTGGTACTATGTGATCAAAACCGACTTGTCTCTGGTTCCTCGGGTCGGCTGGTCAATAGGCACAGCTGGAAGTAGAAGAAGCACTGCTCTACAACTCCATCAATCATATTCGCGCTGGAAGAGGGTCACAGCACGATCGCGGTTTGGATGAATGACGTCTTTGATGCTATCTCGATAGTTTTCTTGCTTTGAGGATGCAGTAGCTCCTCTGTCTGGAACCCTGAGCTCGCTGCCTTGATCCACACTATGTCGATTGTTGAGACCAGGCTCGCTCGCACTAGCACGTCTGAGAACCACCACCAGTTCCCTTTGCATAAGCACCACTTGTGTCACCAAGACACTCCGCTATCAACAACGTTAGCTTATTTCTCACAAATCATGACTCCTGAACTCGACACATACCAACCGTAACCATCTTCAAATTATTTTCCTTGGCCCACTTGATCAGTCTAGGCACCAAATCCCTGACAGTGCTCGCATAAGTCTCATGCAACAGCGAAATATGTCCCTTGCCATCCGAAGTACTAGGTCCGGCACTGCGGAACTTCTGCTCAGATGCAGAAGCCGAAAGCCCATTCCAGTCTTGTGAATCCACGCTATCGGTGATCATTTTGTAGCCAAGATTCCTCATAGCAGTAGGCACATTGCCACCGGTCTTAAGGTAAGGAGGACGCATGTAAGTGGGCTTGACGCCGATGATGTTGACGAGTGCGGTTTCAAGCTTCTGCATCTCGGTGGTGAGTTGAGCTACACTCATGCTATCCAACGTCTGCGGGTGTGTCCAGGTGTGCGAGGCAACTTGGTGGCCAGCAGCGTAGGCAGCCTTTACAGCGGAAGCGCGGTTGTAAATGCAGCCGTAAAGGGTGCCGGTGAAGAAGAAGGTGGCCTTTGCTCCAGCGGCGTTCAATGTCTTGATGAGTTCTTCGGTGTATTGGCCGGGTCCGTCGTCGAAGGCAAGGGCAAAGACACCGGGTTTGCTGCACTTGGAGTAGACGATACCCGCGGCTGGACTGCTTTGTCTGGACTCGATGAAAGGAGAAGGTATTGCCGATGCAGTGGCCATGCCGCTGATGGCGAGAATAGCAGGAAGAAGAGAGGAGAAGTGCATCTTTGCTGATTAGAGAACGAAGGCACCTGTCGAGTCGATTTTGAAGTAAGATGTCTTCATTTCACGAGAGTTGAACACCATCTTTATATGCAGGTTCTTTCAATTCGAAGCTCTCCACCTCGTCTATTCGGTGATACAGACCATCAGTGCCACAAACGCATGTTCAGTGTCGAATTGATGCCGTCCAAAGCTGTATAGGCTAATCTCAATACCAAGAGTTTCGGAGGACGCTTGGCGTTTCAGCACTGGTATAAGCGATTGATATAGTGCACTTTAGAGTGTATACCAAGACAAGTCCGCTGCTTGGCAGTTGATCAAACGCTCCTTTCTCCGCAGAGCAGATTTGCCTGTTCTCATTTCGCCTGCAACGATGTGGTGCTTTGCCTGAAATATTGGTATCCTTCTTGGCGAAAGCGCAGAAGGTCTCGTGGTGGAACGTCTTCGACAAACCAGGATTCGGCCGTAGGATAATCAAGAATGGAGGACCTCTTATGGTATCTTGCGTTTTAGGATGGTATGTGGCTGCTCTGGACATCATCTGGCCTCCGGATTATCCGCTTCGGGCACTCTTGCCTGAAGCACATGATCCCGGTCCTTGGGAGGGCGAACTCAAAGCACCAGTTTGCGCTACTCATTTGCTGATGCCTCGTCAACTCGAACGCTTGCAATGAAAGAGCGAAGGAATGGCTACTGAGCTGAGGATACTGTGTCGACTGCCGTTGGAACACTCTGAGGTTTCGAGATTCCCCGTACCATATCCCAAACTGCGTGTCCGTATGTGGTGGCAGCAGCATCTTCTAGCGCTCCGAAGAACCAAAACTCTAGACAATCTTGATATACGCGGACGAACGGAAGATAGAGAAAGGTAAGGAGAGAAAGGAAGCAAGTGGTTCGTAACGTCGTTTTGTATTGAGCAAGACTCGAGAGAGAAGACGAAAGATGGAGCTTACTTCTTCTGCATGCCAGCAGCCTGGACGTACTTGGCGAAGCTCATATCCTCACCAGACGTGACATTACTGCCTGCAGCCAGAGCTTGTTGGTATCGTTGTTGAAGACCTTCTTGACTGATGTCCTCGTCTTCGTCTCTTTCGATCAGACCGTCGTTGTCTTCATCTTCCTCCTCGGCTTCCGAGACGGTTTCGGGCTCGTCTTTGGGTGTCCGTGACTTGTTTCCTCCGACACGCATATCCTTCATCATCCTTGCGACTTCCTTTTCACGGTTGGCCTCCTTTTCCTTTTCGCGTTGTTCTCTTCGGCGGTCGAGGTCTGCTTTGTAGTCATTGTTGAACTCTACTCTCTTCTCTTCGACAGCCTCGAAGAAGGCGTCAATACCAGCACCGGTCATACTGCTCACACCGACGACACTGAGGTTGTTGTAGAACTCTTCGAGCACGAGACTCATGCTGTTGAGCAGCGAACCCATGTAGCCCGATCCGCCTGCGCCAGTCTCGGCCTCTTCCTCTTCCTCTTTGCGCAATGCTTCCTGGAAAGACTCGAAATCGCGCATCCAGTCAATTGCTTCTTCTTCTGACTTGACGTCGTTCTTGTTGAAGACGAGGATCATAGGCAGACGGGTCTTGTACATGATGGAGATGGCGTAGAGCATGTTTGACATGAAGGTCGAGGTCGAGGCGGTGGTACGCGGTGTGTCGATGACATAGGCGAGGACGGTGGGGAATGACGAGGCGAGCGAAGACAGCAGGATGCTTCCACTGGCGGACCAGACAAAGACCTCGATCTGGCCCGGCGTGTCGACCAGAACGTGCTTGGGGACTGTGTCTTCCTTTCCCTTGTCTTGACTTTCAGGTAGACAGCGCTTCTCCAAGATGCCGAGAACTTGGTCTATCTTTGTTGCAAACAGGTTCAAGGATGTGAGGATGCCGCCGTTGGGGCCGAGGTTGTATTGCTTCATGACCTCGCGGTAGTTGACCGAGTCGCGGATGTCAATGTTGGAGTCGAAGGGGACTTTGCGCACGGCGGGATCGAGATTGAGGACGTAGGGAGGGGTTTGCTTCGAGTGCAGGTGCGAGTTGATGCGCTGCATGAAAGTTGTCTTGCCGCTGCCTGCCATGCCGACACAGACGATCGTCACGGGCGGTTGCGCGCCTGCCGCTGCGGTCGTTGCTGGTGGTGATTCCATTGTGTGTTCGGGTTGGTGGCCAGACGTGGAAGGCGCGACTGAATGTTTGTGTATGCAAGTGGAAGGAGCGACGAACTTTTGAATGACGAAAAACATCATTGATGGCAGGCGCGCACGGTCCATCCGGAATTGCTGCCCGCCGCTCTTTCCACTTTTGATGCGCAATCCACCACCACTCTTTCTCGTAGACCAACACCAACTTTGAGCAAAACATCAGAGTGTACCGCCATCATGTCGATACACCCATCGCGACAGGCCTATGTTGAGGAGGACAAAGAGGTAAGACGTCTCGTATCCGACAGGCACCTGCGCATGTTCACAAAAGTTCCCAGCTCCCGACCTCGACTGACACAGACCTCGATCCAGGATGCTGAAATGACCTATGACCTCTCCAATGTCCCTCTTGATACCGACTACTACATGCCCTCAGCCGGCGGCGGCTCAGAAAAGGCCGCCGATGTCATCGCCCAATTCAACCGCAAGCGCAAAGCGAACGCCATCGCTGTTCCCACCGACGATGTGCGAGTCCGCGCAAGACTACGAGAGATCGGTGAACCCATCACTCTGTTTGGAGAGCGACCCGAAGATCGTCGCGACCGCCTACGAGAACTGCTCTACGCCAAACAAGAAGCCACTGGAGAGGATGTCGCCATGGATGTTGATGAAGACGAAGAAGACGAGGAAGAGCAAGAATTTTACACAGAGGGTGTTGACGAGCTGCTCGAGGCGCGCAAGGATATCGCTCGCTTCTCTCTGCCCAGAACACAGCAGCGCGTCCACTTCCAACGACTCGAGTCTGCCATCCCTCTACAACGGCACGTCGACCACCGCAACTACGTCAAGGATAAACTGTCGGGCTTTGAGCTGTTTGGTTCACAAATCGCCGGAGAGCGACCTGTGAGCATGGCTCGTTTCTCGCCTAATGGCCAGATGATTGCAGCTGGAAACTGGGGAGGTTCCATCAAGCTGTTGGGTGTACCGAATCTGGAAGAGAAGGCCGTCCTTCGCGGTCACACTGCCCAAGTCAGTGGTATCTCGTGGTTCCCTGGCTCCACCTTGGACGGCACCACCGTGTCTGAAGGATCTCTCAATATGGCATCTGGTGGTGGAGAAGGCAACATCCATCTCTGGTCGCTCAATCAAGACACTCCCATCTCGACGCTATCCGGTCATACTGGCAGAGTCTGCCGTACTGAGTTCCACCCCTCAGGGAAATACCTCGCTTCGGCCTCATACGACACCACATGGCGATTATGGGACGTTGAGACTACCACCGAGCTGCTCCTTCAGGAAGGCCACTCGCACGAGGCGTATACTGTCGCCTTCAACACGGATGGATCTCTCCTTGCCAGTGCCGGTCTCGACAGCATCGCCTGCCTGTGGGACTTGCGCAGCGGTCGTCGCGTTCTCTACCTCGAAAGTCACATTGCGCCAATCTACGGCCTTGACTGGAGTCCCGATGGTTACCGCGTCATGACTGGTTCGGGCGACGGTTTCGCAAAATGCTGGGACATTCGTGCTATGAAAGAAACGGCATCGATAGGTGCCCACAAGGGCGGTGTGACTGATCTCCGTTGGTTCAAGGGTACAGACAGCCCGCTGAGCCGCAAGCCTATAGACAATACACAAGACTTCAGTCCAAAGAAGAGCGGCACTTTCTTCGTCAGTGCTGGCTTCGACAGAAACGTCAAGATCTTCTCGGCCGACGACTGGGCTCTGTGCAAGAGTCTGAGCGGCCACTCCGGTCATGTGCTCTCTACGGATGTAACCAGCGACGCCAAGTGGATCGTCAGTTCGAGTTACGACCGCACCGTCAAGCTATGGGCAAGAGACGACATGCAGGGCCTGTACGACAATGACACCTCGACCGGCATGGATACGAGTACGTAGAGAAGCTATGCCAAATCTAAAATATCACGAACAGAAAATCAAGCTATCGAGCTGCATATAGCATCGACGCCAGACTCACGGACACCGACTATGCCCAGAACATCTGCACTGCACAGTGATCATCGACGTAGTATCTAGGCTATACCCGGCCCACTCGGCTTTCTGGCTTTTTGATACTCAATGCCAAGCGGCTCTACTCAGATCGACACGAGCGGAAGTGGCTTGAGACGACAACGTTATTCTAAAAACAGAGCCTTATGACGCGGGGTGCTCCATTTTGCTACCGGCGCTCAGTCCATCGACCTCTTGGTTTCTTGAACCATCATCATGGTTATACGGCCGAGGGCGGGGGTCAAGCTGTGCCATGTTCGCCGAGCTGAGTTTATAAGGATGAGGGGTTCCTGCCATCTAATTATTCCTATCGTCAGTGTTGCACCACTTCAATCATCCCTCGCTATCTCTACTTCCAACCGACAATAATTTCAGAGACTAGACCATCTTGACACGATGCGCTCTTCATTCTTCGCTGTCGCTGCAGCAGTGGCTGTTGTCAACGCTCAGGGAGCTCTTCCAGCTCCTTCATCGACCGTCGTCGCAGACCCCGGCACTCTCCCACTCGGTGCCGAATGTGCTCGTACTGAGCAGTGCGCTGGAGGTGCCGAATGCTTTGCCAGCAACTTCATGCAGATCACATCTTGCGGCAAGTACAACGCAGCATGTGACAACGACTCACAATGCGCTACCAACTTCTGCGCCGGTGGACTCTGCAGTGGTCCTCTGCCTCAATCAGAGTGGCTGATGCCCACTTCTCTCCAATACATGCCCAGCTCCACTGCGTCCAGTGTGGCTACCTCCACGTCCAGCCCTCAGGGTGCTCTGCCTGCTCCTTCGTCCACCGTCGTCGCTGCCGCTGGATCCCTTCCTCTTGGCGCCGAGTGCGCCGACTCCAAACAGTGCGCTGGCGGTGCTTCATGCTACGCAGTCAACTCCATGGAAGTCACAACTTGCGGCAGTTTCCAGGCTTCATGCAGCAATGATTCTCAGTGCGCAACCAACACTTGCAACGGTGGCTTGTGCAATGGTTTCCTTCCTTCTTCCGCTTACCTCGCCAACACTGCTTCTGCCACTGCTTCGGGCTCAGCATCCATCTTGCCTATCTCCATCTCCTCAACTGGCTCTGGCATGATGTCCATTATGCCCATCGCTACCTCCACCCCTCCTTCTTCTGGTCTTATCGCTCTAGGCAAGAGCTGCAACGCGACCTCCCAATGCGCAAACGGAGCTGAATGCACAGTCTCGTCCGCATGGCAAGAAGCCTCTGCAGGCATGGTCTGCGGACCTTTCAACGCAACATGCACGGATTCTTCACAGTGCAGCTACAACTCTTGCTTCAACTCTCGCTGCATTGGTCTGGTCGGCTACGAGTATGCCACTTCAACTGCCATTATCTCCGGCAAGCCTACCTTGATCGCTGTCAACGGAAGCAGTGTTTCCACTAGTGCTGTGAAGACTTCGGTTCCCAGCTCGACCATTGTGCCTTACACCGGCAGTGCTGCCAGGGCTGGCATGCAGGGTGGTATTGCTGCTATTCTTGGCGCTTTTGCTTTTTTGTTGTAGATGGATGTTAATCTTGTAGCATAGCATGGCGATAACGTTGTATGAATGTTCATATATAGTCAGATTTGTGTCTTTGTCTAATCAAACGATTCTCCTACCTCTACTCTGTCAATCGTATCACATTCTCTTCTCAACCCAACAGTGAGAATTCTGATCTCTCTGTCTTCTCAACATCAGTCTGTCATCACAAATGTTCCACCCATTCGTTTGTACTTCTATAGTCCCTTCCAGAACTGCCCGATATGCTTTGCGACCTCACCGGCCTTTTGTCTGACCACAGCATGGCCAGCTCCCTTGACCACCCTTACATTCTCCACACCCACCTCGTTTAGGTCTTTCTCGAACACAACGTCATCAGTCTCTCCCAAGACTGCCACAATTGGAGTTCTCGTTTTGACCGCTTGTCGATATACTTCTTCTTGCCCAAACACACCTCCATCCCTGACAATAGCGATGACACTGGCCATGTGTCCTTCGTGGTTTTGCATCTGCCATTCTCTGACTTTCTCAGCGACAATTTCCCCATTCCTGATGCGTGATTGCCAGTCTGAAGGTACAACCAGCGGTCCACCTTCCAGCAACTCCAAAACGTGCAATTCGGCAGTGTCAAAATCGGAAGAGTAGAGTCTTTGCTCGTCGAGGTCTGCTGGACGCCAGAGACCTGCTGGTGCGACTAGGGATACTGAAGAGATGTTTGCAGCTCGTTGAGAGGAAGAAGCGATGTAGGAAATAGCCAGGGATCCGCCGAATGAGTAGCCGATCAAGTGGCAAGAGGTCCATTGAAGCTCAGAAAGGACAGCATCGATGAGGGAGTGGAAGAGAGATGGCGAGTGAGCGGCCACGGGAGTAGAAGATAAGCCATGGCCCCATAAATCTACTAGTACGAATTCTGCAGAGGGGAAGGAGGTTCGGAGGGACGAGGCCAAAGGAACAAGACCTAGTGCTGGTGTTTGAACACCATGGAGTAAGAGGACGCGCGAAGGAGAAGAGGCGGTGTCAGAGTGATTTAATGTTGTTGCAGGAGTGAAAGCGTAGTAAGCGATTCTTCCTTGGGAGGTGGAGAGATAGGTGACAGAGGGTAAATGGTGACCGAATGTTTGAGTAAATGATTCTTCGGATGGCGCTGGGATTGAGTCGACGGGCGACGAGACTTTGTCGCCTGGGCGGGGGAGTAGAGTGTTGTATGTTGCGGCCATCTTGCAGTTTCCTAGAAAGTGAGAGGGATTGGTTGATGCCACTGCAATCCTAGTCCTAGTCCTTGAAAGATCGGATGCAGCTTGGTTCCAGTATGGGTGATTCGGGGCTCTGGATGGACGTCTTTGTATTTGACAGCTGAGAGATTCGAATCGCGTTCTAAGGTGTACAAGCGGCGGAAGATTAACGTGGTTGGCCAAACGACTTATATTTGTTGGATGCCGGCTAAATGCTATCTTCGATGACTGGTTTCAAGGGGTTAATTCGAGTGCCGAGATGTGGCGGCGAAGGATTGATAATTGATGAAGTCTGCACAACGAGAATTATGTCTAGACTGAAATTCCGGCCTACAGCATCTTCTTTCCACAGTCGAGTCAGATATGTTGATAAGTTGTCATCGATATACCCTCAGGAAAGGAAGGCGAGGACGATATCGCAGCGGCACGAATGCTTATTCAGCAATGAGTCCACATAACCCTGACCGACTTTCGCTATTCATAAGGTACCTACTTCTCCTCTTCGATTATTCCGGGAGTAAATATCCTCGGAGCGATGTCAGGCCTACTCAGTATTTGGAAATAGTGACTCGTCAGTCCCATCGAGTCGTTGTAAGTCGAGTTCATCGTGTGTGTGGACATAAGGGCACACTTTGGAGTCCGCGCTTCGCCGTCCGTCGCCAAATGACACCCAATCTCTCCGTGTAGGATTCACTCAGCTCTTCAATTTCTCTACCATTCTTTTCTTCTTCTCTCATGCCCTGACTAGCGCATCTTGCACCATCTGTCGCCATACAGCCCTCAGCCATCACAGGACCAGGATCTACGACAGCGACAGCATCTCGACCCCAGAAGAAAACCCGCTTGGACTCGGAACGACACCAGAATTGGTTGAGATGAGCACTTCCCCGGTTTCTCATCGGTGCCGCCCGGAGCGAAAAGGTCTCGAACAGCACCAGAATGGAACATGAATTGACCGATCGTCCCTTTGTGCGCTCCTGTCGTTGCATTGAATTGCTTGCTTTGCTTTGCGACATGCAATCTGAGAACATTGCGTCCTCGACACAGAGAAAAAGAAAAGTGGCAGGTAGGCACACGACCTAAGCAAATAACCAAGAGTCTCGGCGATCGAAGAAGCTCTGGATCGATTTGTTCTGGAAAGTCACAACCGAAAACTCTAAATCTGGTGATCGCATTGCGTGCTCTGCTCAGGCGTTGAGACGACGAAGAGAAATTTTTCTTCTCATGATGCTTAAAAGAGATTCTATGACCAACGACTGGTGATTTTTTCGCTCTCCATCCCCAAACGCCAACAGTCTTCACACCAAGTCTCTTGAGTCATTTCTTGGAGTTACTCCAGACTCCCCAGATTGATTCCTTCGCCATGACTTTCGAGCACGGGGCAGATCATGCCGGTCCTGCTACTGGTGACGACAAGTCTATTTACAAGCAAAACTCGGAGGAGGTCTTTGTTACTGGATCTGGAGACCATGATGCTGTCTACGGTGTCGGCGGTGTCGGTCACACACATCGCAGACTAAAGGCACGACACGTCACATTCATCGGTTTCGGTGGCGGTATTGGAACGGGTCTCTTCGTTGGTACCGGAAGTGCTCTGGCCAACGCAGGACCCCTTGGTCTTCTGCTGGCTTACTCTGTCGTCGGTCTGATCTTGTGGTGTGTTATGGAGTCCATTGGCGAAATCGCAACTCTGGTAAATGGTATCAGACCTGATGACAAAATGAGATCTCTGACGATGTATAGTTTCCTACTGCTGGATCATTCCCTCATTTCGCAACTCGCTTTGTAGACCCTGCTCTTGGTTTCACTCTGGCCATTTCTTACGGATACTGTTACACTATCGCTATTGCTTCCGAAGTCTCTGCCGCAGCAGTTGTGGTATCGTACTGGTAAGGCTGCGATTTTGCATACCGTCATCTCAGGATTGAGTTCTAATACTCTTATTCAGGACCGACATAACTCCAGCCGTAGTCATCACAGTCGGTCTCGCCGCGATCCTGGCTATCAACTTGTTGAACGTCAAATTCTTCGGTGAAGCCGAAGTCATCACCGCATCCATCAAGATCCTGTGCTTCTTGGGTTTGGTGATTGTGGCCATCGTCATCACTTCCGGAGGTGCACCTGACCATGAGTCTATCGGTTTCAGATACTGGAGGAATCCCGTATGTCCCACTTTCAGCAAATCTCGAGATCATGCTAACAGTACCCTAGGGACCTTTCACCGACTACAACG
Source organism: Aureobasidium namibiae CBS 147.97 (assembly GCF_000721765.1). NCBI lineage: Eukaryota > Fungi > Ascomycota > Dothideomycetes > Dothideales > Saccotheciaceae > Aureobasidium > Aureobasidium namibiae. Next base: position 171,001 of record NW_013581182.1, on the reverse strand, counting down.
GCATCAAGGGAAACACTGGCCATTTCTTGGCGTTCTTCAGCGCCTTCATCAATGCCAGTTTCTCCTACATCGGTGTCGAGACCGTCATCGTCGCAGCCGCCGAGACCATGAACCCCCACAAAGCTATTCCCAAGGCTGTTCACCGTGTTACCTACCGTATTCTCTTCTTCTACGTCTTGGGCACGCTTCTCATCGGAATGATTGTCCCTTCTAACGATCCCAACCTTACTTCTGGTACTGGAAACGCAAACTCGTCTCCTTGGGTTATTGCCATCAAGAACTCTGGTATCACAGCCTTGCCTTCCGTTGTCAACGCTTGTATCCTGGTCTCCGCCTGGTCAGCTGGAAACAGCTACTGCTACGTCGGTTCGCGCATGCTCGTCGCCCTTGCCGCGGATCGCCAGATGCCTCAATTCTTCGCCAAGGTCAACCGTCAAGGTGTACCTTACTGGGCTGTCCTCGCTTCATTCGCATTTGGACCTCTTGCCTATCTCTCGCTTGGCTCGGGTGGTGCTTCTCAGGCTTTCACCTGGCTGCTCAACCTTAGTACCGTTGCAGGTCTGCTCGCCTGGATGACTCTCTGCATCTGCTACATCCGTTTCCACCACGCCTGCAAGGCCCAGAACATCGACCGCAACACTCTACCTATGAAAGGTCGTCTCCAACCCCTCGCCGCTTACGTTGGCGCCATCGGCAGCGGTATCATCACCCTCTTCTCTGGCTTCAGCGTGTTCCTCAAGGGAAACTGGGACACCGGCTCTTTCTTCGCCTCGTACATTGGCATTGCCATTTACATTGTGCCGTACGTAGTGTGGAAGATTGTGAAGAAGACAAAGATCGCCAGAGCTAGCGAGATTGACTTGATCTCTGGTCGCTTTGACCCCAGAGGTGCGGTCCACGAAAAGGTTCCCGTGACCAAGTGGGAGAAGTTTTTGGATTGGTTGTTCTGATTCCCTTTTCTTTTCTGCGCTGATCGATTCAACTCGACATGATTTAGACATGATAGATAAAATAGGATTAATGTGTTCTCTTCTTCAAATCGTTCTACAGTCGTCGACTCAGTGAAAACGATCTGCTGTAGTTTGTCGCCAGAACACCAGTGGATTGGCGGTTGAAGCCTGCTTGCCACGCCTTGTTACCTCAAAGCGATTTGAGCATCACCAAATCCGTCCACACTCCCGCCGTCTTCGTGACGAAATCATGCGTCCCCACCATCTTGAACCCCAGCTTCTCGTAGACCCGAATAGCTCTATGATTCCCCTCATAAACCCTCAACCACAGATTCTCGAATCCCTGTTTCTTCGCCTCTACTCCAATCGCTTGCATCAACATCTTTCCCACACATTTCCCTTGCGCATGAGGATACACATAAATTCTTTGCAAATGCACTGGCGCAGGAACATCGGCGACGCAAGGTTCAGGCAATAGTTCCCGTGTCATCAAAGCAAAACCCAGGATTGCAGAGGAGGAAGAGTCTACGGCGACGAATGTGTCACTGAGAGGGTCTCGGAGGCAGGAAGTCGTGGCTGGAATGCTGAAGGTGCGGGCGAGGTAGGCTTGGAGGTCGGCGGTGGGCATGTGTGGGCCTTGTGTCACTGTGAAAACATGGGCTCCTAGTTCTGCTATTGCTTGTGCGTCGGCGAGGGTTGCTTTGCGGATGTTCGGTGATGGAGAGGGAGGAAGCATCGCCATGTCGATTAATTGTCGTGCAATACAGTTTCAATTATGGTTTATGACAAGGCGTCATTAGATGCTACCGAGCGAGAACAATTTTGAGACAAATATGGATATCGTTTGTGCCGTAGAGCACATGGCAACTGCTACAAGTGGAAATGCTATGAGTCACGACTTGACGCCCGAGATTCGAACCCTTGAAATTGTTGTCCACGCTATCCGGCTACCCCACCTAATCGCGCATACTCAATCAGCTTGTAAATCTGGCAGTAAGTTGACGAAAGACAGCCATGATATGACAACCATTGACTGCCTTTCAAGGCATTCGACGGCTCAATCTCACATCATGTTTGATTAGCAGGTAGGCTACACCGTAAATTCTCACCATCCCTTGAGTACCCTCTCAATCCGCAACAACCCTTCTTGAAGTTGTTCTCTCGGCCGCGAAATTGTAAGACGAAACCAACCGGGCTGTTCACTACCAAACTGGTCGGGCACGCCTACATGCACACGAGCGTCGTCTAATCTCTGTGCGAGAGCACTACTTTGCAGCCACATCTCGTTGATGTCTCTGACCGTATGTCCCTCTGCAGACTTCGAGTGTAGGAACGGCGTCAGAAGATCGCACCAAACGAACAAAGCGGCATTTGATGTCGTGGCATAAGGTACACCCATGGCATCCAGGGTTGTGGCCACAAACTCGTATGCATCGAGCAAGGCTTTGCGATTGGAAGAGATGTATGCATCAGTGAACGCGTCGTCCTCGAGGAGTTCCGACACGGCGTGGTCAGTAAGACCAGAAGCGTAGCTGAAGATACTAAGATTCGAGACACACTCGATCAGATCGTGGTTCCGAGAAATAATGACGCCGCAGCGAAGTCCGTTTGCGCCAAAGTCTTTGCTTGTGCCCCACAGTACATGGAGGAGAGCCGGGTCTATGATATCAGTAGGGTCGATAGACAGCACCGATGTGAATGGTTGAATGGCCTCCGAGTCGCTGGGTCCTTGCCTCCATACTGACGATGCGTATATCTCGTCGCTGATAAGATGAACGCCATACTTCTGACACAGTTCCATCAGCTGAATGATAAAGTCCCTCGGATAGCAACGGCCCAAAGGATTGTGTGGATTGCAAAGCATGATTGCTTTGATTTTGACTCCATCTTGCAAGCTAGAGAGCAGTGCTCGTTCGTACTCAGCTACGGAAGATACATCCAGTGGGTCTTTCGTGCCAAAGCTGACAGGGACGACTCGAACTTCTGGACGTGTTCCTAGATCCTTTAGAAACGAGCGATAGTATGGTCGACCGAGCAAAATGCCGTCGCCAGGGTCGCACAACGCCCATGAACAATGCTCTGTCGCAGCAGAAACCCCATTGGTCACAACAACATCAGCGATCTCGATGGACGTGAAAGGAGCTAGATGGCGATTCAAGAATTTCGAGATAGCCGCTTTGCATCGCAGAGATCCTGATGGTCCGTTGTTGTACGTTAGGAGTCGCCTCGGGACATCAGAGCACTGATTGATGCGATGGGCGAGTTCGTCCTGCAGCAAAGCGTTGTCTGCTACGCCAAGCGTCACATAACCGCCAGTATTGCTTTGCGGGTCCCAGAGGTCGCTAAGAATGGTCCATAGCTTGTTTGATGTGCTGTTGTAAGACGCAGCAGCACGAGTGGACAATGTTGGCAGGGCTGCGGCTTCTTGAGGCTTCTGTAGTGACTCGCCATCAGTATGCGGAGATTCCTCAACTTCGTATCCCAAGCTCTTCGTGAAAAGCACGAGAATTGGGTTCCCTTCCCAGAAATTCCCTCAGCAAGGCCATTTCATCCACACTACCGCCTTTTTCTAGGACTGTTCGACGATACCTCAATCCCACTTCCCGACTCATAGGATCCTTACTAAAGGCAGCCGAAAACATATCTGATGCAAACACCCTCGAACTGTTCTGTGATTAGCAAAGAATCATTTGCCATGACCAGCGGCAAATGAGACTTACTAGAGGTATCCATAGTAACCTGCATCATAGCCTCCAATCAGATGTGAGAAGTGTGCGTGTCCATGGCCCCATTCCTCATCTGCAGGCTCATCTAGGCCAACAATTTCTCGTTGAAGCTTATTGAATTCGCGAGTGATGTCCATATCCTCCAAGCTCCTTCTGTCAGTCGGGCTGTGGACTTTCATATCGAATGCACTGCGCCATAGAGCTCGCATGTTAGTCAGAGATGCATTCACATTCTCACTCCTTACCAAAGCCTGAACCAACTCTGTAGGGATCTTGCTCGGTGGAACTGTATCTGCTGTACAACCATGAACCTTCCAATGATCACGGTACTCAGGTGTCAAAGTTGAGTAATGGCAACTCATAGCTTTCAGCTGAGGCTCTTCCCAACACCATCGCTCTAGCATTTGGCTAGGTGCCTCGCAGAAATCGTCTGCGCAAGCAGTACCGTGGAAACAAGCATACTTGGTTTGGGCAACCAGATCATGGATACCATGACCCAATTCGTGGAAAAGCAGGACCACATCGCTGTGGTTGAGTAGACCGGGCTTATCCGAAGTGGGTTTGTTGAAATTGCAGATGAGAGCTGTGCTTGGATAGTGACGTGAACCGTCTGGTTTGATGTAGCCCTATACTCCATTAGACGCTTCGACTTATTCCAGAGGTTCGAGATTGCATACCGGTTGCAGATTGAAGTTGGCAGCGCTGCCGTATTTGCCTTCGCGTGAGTACAAGTCGAGGTACAAGAAGCCTAGAAAGCCGCCACCAATCTCGTCGCTGTCCCAGACATCGAACACCTGGACATCGTCATGCCAAGTCTGGTTCAAATCCGTGAGATCGCTTATGTCACGAGAAACCTCTTGGAACACTAGACCGGAGAGCTGCTGGAAGTTTTGCAGCATTGCTGGAACAACCGTCTGAATCGGGAAGTATTCTGCGATCCTCTTCTGATCGATTTTGTACTGAGCTTCGAGTAGGAGTCGATGGTAAAAGGAGATATCCCAGACATAGAATTTGCCATCAAACTCCATTCCCTGAGCCGCCAAATGATCGGACTTGAGCTTCTTGAGAGCATCAAGGTCGTTCTGAAGACCAGGCTGGAGTTGTGATTTGAGATCATTCAGAAATGCCATCACATTGTCTGGTGTTCCTGACATTAGGCTTCTAGTACGCCACTTGGCATGACTGGCATAACCGAGCATACGAGCAGCTTCGTCGCGGAGGAGTACAATCTCCTGGAACAACGACACGTTGTCCGCGCAACGAGTCTCGTATCCGATCATGTACCGTTTTCGAGTCTCATCCAACTGCGCATATCTCATAGTGGGATAAAAGTGGTTTGGCTGGAAGGTGAGGCGAAAGATCTTTTCGTCATCTGTGCTATCGTCTAGCAAAGTACTATCCAAGACATGTGCAGGCACCCCTACCAAGTCTTGGGTAGTGAAGTCGACATGTTCGTTCTCCTCATTCATGTTCCTGCGAAATTCGCTTGTAGCTTTGTTGATACGAGTTTTTATCTCACTGAACCTGACGCGATCAGCTGCTGGAAGACCCAGTCCGTTGTCGTGAAAAGTTCGGTGTTCTCTACGGAGCAGTCGCTCGGACTCTTGGTCTAGAGTCTCATTCTTCTTGAACACTGCGTCGATGAGCAGGAACAGGTCTTCTTGCATCGCAATCTCGTTGTTGAAGTTGTCGAATAGTAACTTTGATTTGACCGATTCATCTCGCAGACTTGCATCGCTGGAACCCTCCTTGTAGAAGCCTAGAATACCAGCTTTGGTGGCGATGGCATTTCTGACATTAACCAGTGGGAGAAGCACATTGTCGAAGCTGGCTGATTGTGGACAGGTCGTCGCTCCGAGATGATCAAGTGCTTGACGCGATGTGTCGACAATCTGTGCTGTGCTGTCTGCAATGGACCTTGCCGTGGTCGCGAAGAGCAGCCTTTCTTGAGGCGGGACTTTCTGTTGTACGGTCATACCTCGTGCTTACGAAAGTTTCGAGGAGGTGGTGGACAGGTTCAAACATTTGAGTCCTCACTGCAAGGTGTCATTGTAGTCAGGGGCAGATGTTGCGGATGGATGTGCCGCAACTTATCGATAAGGCATATAGGTTAAGGTCCTTCCTAATCGGGCATCACCCGAAACGTACATCTCTGGGATTTCTCCATGGCTCGTCCTCTGTCGGAGACATGCGAGAGTCCAAATGTGACAAGTCGTTCCCTAGTGCTGTGGTATATGATAGTTGATACCGGGCCGAGATTCTGACCGCGATCGATGGGGCATCATGTGGCATGCAAAAACTACTTTGTATAATCTGCCGATCTTCTACAAAGCGACTTGCGAGTCAGCTTCTCCAAGGCCAGTCAACTAAGGCTCTTACACCGCCCAGTATAGAAGTGACCTTATTGCTCAAAGACTCTCGAACCATGCAAAGCGAGGGAGAATAGAATAACTTGTGCATCTTAGGGCTGGGGTAAGCAGCTAGGTATTGCATCGGAGTAGAGTAACCTTTCCAACTTGCGTCATTCGAGATGCCCATAATTCTCTGCATAGGCTTGTACATGAACCCAAAGTGGTTGTTGCATTCAAGCGTTGCTTGTTAACGAAAGCCTTGCATGGATCTATCAAGATCATATGTGAATTCAACCACTCTGCACCGGAGTCATTCACAATGATACTTCACATAGACGTTTTCCAATCTGTGGTTGACTTGTAGTTTGGTTTGCCTTGACCAAATCTGAGCTGATCAGATCTGTGTATCGATACAAACTGAACCATGTCGGAGGTGTAAGATATGGTAGGTTCTGTCCAACGTTCATATGCCGACATCCATCTGCTGACGATACTTTCTTGGATAGTACATGCCTTGCACCAGCTTCGTCTTGGTCTCATTTACCCTCGGAGCTATCTACCGTCAACATTCGCGATACTCAATGGGGGAGGTATGACTCGCCGACAGATGCGCAAAAGGCGGTATTCCGATTGCCACAGACGCTTACCATATCGAATTCCTCCGATCTCTCGGAATGTCGAGTATGATCACAGAGTATCGATTTTGCGGAGAGAAGCATATTCTCAGAAGGCGTGTCCGCCACTCTCTGGTGATTCTTGTGTAAACATAGGTGTCAAGCAGCTCCCAACAACACAACCGGTCCAGTTGAAACTGTATAAGACAACATGAAGCTTCCTTCTCTCAAGACTCTAGTTGTCGTATCCAGGAACTTTACATCCTGAGTACAGTGACCCGATCAAGACTCCTGGAGCATGGGTTTGTCACAGTCTCGTAATCCACGTGGACAATACCAGCAACATGACTGACCTCACTCTTGTTAGACACAAGAACGTCGGCGTCTGGATCTAAGCGGGCAGCTGCGGGCTAATTAATCGACTTGCAGTTACCTCGGCCATATCTACGGCACTGTCGACGTTATCAGCGGCCACAACAAGGATCTGTCGAACCAACACAAATGTGGGAGCTATGCTGGCTCTGTCAACGATGTCACTGAGGTCAAGCCGGATCTCTCGGCTCTGACTCGAGGTTGATGTAAATCATGATCAGCGAACAAGACTTTTTACCTTCATAGCACGTAGAGATCTAAGCTTATCATGGCCACATGGCCTATCTCCACTCCCGGATATAACACGAGAACGACTCTACGTACGAGAAAATGAATCCTTCATCTTTTCCTGGATTTAGGTTTGCCGATCTTCTTCTCAGGTCATACAATACCCTAAAACCCTACGCTACGCCAAGGCAGCGATCAGATGATCCTCGAGACGAGAAGATGGACACGGAACAGAAAGTTGATCGTTCGGTTCATGATCAGCCATGTATAAAAGTCGCTACTCCATTCCTTTCTATCCACCACCAACATCCGCACGTTACACCAAGATCTAGACGCAAAAAACATACAACATATATCCCTTACATCATCTCATTGAATTACCACCATCACATGCCAAAAGATGGAAAAGCAAACAACCAAGCAAGCCACGCTCAACGTGAACAAAGCCACATCCAATTCAATCATCAGAGGCTCAGTCAAGCTTCTTCCGTGGCTCATGCTCCTTCACAACCTCTTGTACATCGTCTTTCCAAGCCAAAGAGACGGCGAGACTGACAAGACTCTGGCCTGGAGCAACTTCACCGGCATCGTCTACTTGATCGGGATCCAAGCTGCAATCGACGGCGGCCTTATCGCTGCATAGGTTGAAGGGGCTCGGTCTACTTTTACGCACTCCTGTCATACGGTGAGGGAGTGGGTAGTTTGAGAAGAAGATGGATGCTTATAGGGTATTCACAACTAGACGCTTCTGCATCAAAACACACCACAAGGAAATAATCAGGCCCATTCACCCTATATCTCTTCCCTCTCATCGGGTTCTGACTTGATAATAACCCTTCTTGGCCTTCGCGGTTTCTGCCTCTCACTAAGTCTAGACAGGGCTTGGTAGTCTACAACGGGCTGGCAGTATGCTCCAAGACCTCAGAATACATGGAGGTATTGCCATGATTGTGGCATAGTGGGAGGGTTCGTGTGGAAGGACGAATATCGATACTCTCGGCTGTGAGCAGTACTAGTGATACACTTCCTACGGACAAAAGATTGCTATACGGGTGGCGAACCATGGACCGGAGCATAAAAGTACTTGTCGCCAGTGCATGATCAGTGTGTCTGCCTATGATCATCAGCAAACCCCTAACGACATACGCACATGAAAGAACCCATGCGAAGTACAAAGATATTGTTATACCTCTCAAGCGTTTAGCTCCACGTCTCAAATTGTGCAAGAAATCCCAGTTGAAATGTATGCTCGGCATTCATGATTGTATCAGACTCCAATTCAATGCGCCCTCTACGTGAGACGGCGATCATAGCAAGGCCTATAAATTACATCATCGAATAACAGAAGTCTGACAGCAACACCGCATAGCTGAGGTCAATTGTGGAAGAACCCTCAAATGTATAGAGTCGTGTTCAACACACCTACATTCAATCAGGAGAGCTAATCATTGCATCCAAAATGACAGTGTAAGCACCGGATTTGTTTTGGTATAAACTATTGTGTCTATCAGTAAAGACAATTTAGTGTCTGTAATCCAAGTTTGAGCTTTCTATCGATCGAGGTTGCGTTCCGCTCTTTGCTTCCAATCATCCTCAAGCATGCTCAGCTGCACATCATCCCAGAACTGCCCATCATGCCACAGCGCGTCTCTCCATCTTCCTTCCTCAGTGAACCCTAGCCTTTTGTACAACTCGATCGCCCTCACATTCCACCCAAACGCTCTCACCTGCACTCTATGCAATCCCAATCTCCGAAATGCCCACTCCAAAATCCACGTTAGCGCCTCGCTCCCATATCCCTTGCCTTGGAACCCATCCAATATCTCGATTCCAATCTCTGTGCTCCGGTGATGCGTCATTCCGTCCCCAGACTTGCAGAGGTGCATGGCCCCGATCGGCGTCGGTTTCTCACTCTCGTTACCGTCGACATGAGTGGAGCGTAAGCAGATAACCACACCGAGCAGAGTCTTTTCCGTAAGATATTCTTGATACTTTTTGGCTTGTTTTGATCCTGGGACCGTGGCGTTTGTTATGTTTGAGTTCATGTAGGCGTCTATGTCGCTGACCATTGCGGAGAAGAAGTCGTCATCTGAAGGGGATTCCGGGGCGCGGAAAGAGAGGCGCGCGGAGTGTAGAGGGTTCTTTGGTGGATTTGATGTCATTTTTGCCTTTTGCAAGAGAGGTTGCAATTTATCCTGCGAAGGGCCTGTTGGTGTACAATTACGGTTCGCAAGGGTTCGACTGTCTCTTGGCTGTGTGGTGCACTCTCGGGAGGTTGTTCGAAACTCAGAAGATGCGGAGTTGCGACTTCTGGACTGTCGAGTTGATGGAGTACTTGGAAAAAAGAAAAGAACCCGTCCGTGGATAGGATTATCCTTTATCCATCTTCGAGAATGCGTCTAGGCAGCAATGCAATCAGACTTTATGTCTTGCTAAGAGACACCGCTCGCTCGATCAGGCAGGTGAGCGCCCGTTGTTCCCGAGGGGATTCCACGAATGGCAATTCTGAGACCAGCAGAGACCTATCCATTTGTGAGAGCGTCTGACCTGTTTCCAACGATTATTCCTGTTGTCCATAATGATTCTTGCGACTCTGCCATGATCTTGTCGATCGTTGAGTTACTTGTCTCTATAGCAAAGGAAGATTGATCTGCTGATTCATCATTCGGTGTTCTGCTCACCGCACTAAATTTCTAGTCCATCGAGAGTGAGAGGAAGCTTACTTGGATCAAGTAGGACGTAGAGTCTGAATGTAGATGAAACAGCGACATACAGTCGAGGGCTTTATGATACTTCGATCCTCTCGGTCGACATCAGACTGCAGACCGTCGTAGACACCACATACGTGATATTGATATATATAAACAGTATGCGCTTCGCTAGAGGCCTTCATGGAGCATGATGTTGGCAAATGCATCTGTCACACTCGATCATGGCAGTACAGGCTGTTGACGACCGTGTACAGATACTGAGACGAGCGCCATCAGGCTCTTCTGCAAATTCTATGGTATCCATGGATAACCTTGTCATCCTAGAAAGCGACGGATTCAAAAGTGCCCAAATCGCTCAAGTGATTTCCAAGCATCTGGCCCGCTTTTCTCTTGTGGTCAGATAATAACGCTCGATCGTCTTCCAATCGGTCAAAATGCGTGGGAGTGATGTGTAGGTCCGGGCAAGTACGAGATGCCACGAGTGGGGTTTCGCTCTTGGGGAACCAAGGATGTCGGGAAATGAAGTGCGCTGACCTGGCTACGTCTTCCGCTGGCTCTTCCTCATCTTCTCGACCGTCCGACCCTTATAGGTTTCTCTTCCTCTCTCTGCACGTCTCGAGCACGATCTCTCCTCCTGTCACTTACTATGAGGGGCTTTGCCTGAAGCGACCCAAGATGAATTTCTGCAATGTGTTTCATCGCGAAAACACTTTGCTTGAGCTGTGGGTTGGGACAGGCTCTGTAGAGGGATGATTATTGCTGAGGACACACATCATCGGGACTCACGGATTGATGGGAAAGCCTTGACGTCTAAATGGTAGTATTCTGAATTTTGGTTGCGGGTCGCGAAATTGAGCACGAACAAGGGAGAAATATAAACCCGCTAATCCTAAATGAGAAACTGCAGATGCTCTGCTCAAGCTCATCAAACTGGCGAGCTCCGAATCGGAATCTTCTGTGTTCCGACTACCCTATTTGGCAAAGTGCAAATCGTAGTTGAGCCACTTTCTCGCCTGGACCTGCTCGATGCTCAAGCCAGGCTGACCGTAAGTCAGAGGAGCAAAGTATAGGAAACTCCAGACAACAACAGCAAGAATACCGCCAGTGGCAGCCCACATGCCGAGCAAGTTGGACTGGCCAGTTCTCTCGCGGACGGGCTTGTTTTGCTGCACGGCAGTCTTCTTGTTCTTTGTGATGGTGGCGTTGCCAGAAGCGACGTCGTCGAGGTCAACGGGATCAATGTTGAAGACAAATTCGACGAGGGCACCGGTAACGAGAGCGGAAGCGAGGTGGGCAGGGAGGTAGTGGTGGAGGAAGAGCTGACGGCCCATGATGTAAAAGGGAACGTAGTGGGCGGCCCAGGTGAGGAAGAAGAAACCGGTCGAGTTGTAAAGACGGTTACGGGCGCCTGAGAAATGTTAGTATTGGGATCTGGGATTTGAGGAAGAATGAACGTACGCTTGTCAAGAGCATCAACACCACGGCGCTGAGAAAGCTGATCCGCGAGAAGAACACCAGCAAAAACAGCGAGCAGACTGCTGGCCAACCACCAACCTACAGGGTTACCGAGGAAGTAAATCTGCTGGCGAGTCTCGTTCTCGGTCCAGAAGCTGACACCGCGAAGAAGGAAAGGCCACTGGATGGGAACACTGGCGTAAGGGTGGCTGCTGGTGAGAGCGTTGTTGTGGTAGAACATGGCGCGCTGCAGCTCAAAGTACTTCTTGAGGAAAGGCACGTGCTTGACCTTGCGAGGCTCCTTCTTTGCGCGCTCAGAGTCCTTGGGAAGAGCAGGAATGTCTTCGGCGTACCAGATGTTGCTGGTTTGGAGGGCGTTCTTGTTTCCGTTGATCTCGGCTTGCTTGTAAGCCCAGTCAGGCAGAGGGGTGGTATGGGTCCACATGGCAACCTTTGTGGGCACGTGAACGAGCTTGAACTGGACAGACATGGTCTTGAGGTCCATGCCAGGCTTTGCGCCATCCACTCTGATTTCGAACAGGGTATCGTTGAAGCGCTCGCCGTTGGCATCATCGTGGCCGACAGTGGTAAACTCCTGGTTGGTGGGGTAGTAAGGCGAGGCAACATCGTGGGTAAGGAGCCAAGTGTCGGTGACGAGATGGCGGAGACGAACGACATCGCCGACGTGGACGCGGTGGCCAGTCTCTTCGGGGATGGCACCGGTTCCAGGGATGATCTGCCAGAGGTTGTTGGTGTCGTTGTGAGGGTAGCCAGTAACTTGCTGACCCTGAGAAGAGACACGACCGTCATCGTAGCGAAGAGGGTATTTGTCGGGGTGACTGTGGAGGTAGACCTTTGTATCCTTGTGACGGATGTTGATGGCGTCGTAGTAGTCGATGCTGACGGCTTGCTGGGTCATGATGTTGTCGCTGAGCGTCTCCTGGAACTCGGGGCTCATGAAGTCGTCACCAGGGCCGGAGCGGTTGAGGATGGCGAAGTGGACCTGGAACCAGAAGAGGTAGAGCATAAAGGGAATGACAATCAGACCAGTGACACGAGCACCCAAGTGCTTGCCGAACTCGGGCAGACTGAGAGCACCCTGTCTGCGGTTGATGTCGAGAAGGGACCAGAGATCAATGGCGACGGGGACACCGATGGAGAAGAAGGTGAAGGCACCGACGTATTTTGTCGAGATGACGCAGCTGAGGCAGACACCGGTCAAGAGCAGCCACTTCCACCACTTGCGGCTGAAGGGGACATGGCGAAGCTTGTAGAAGCGGATGTAGCTCCAGACGGAGAGAGCCATGAAGAGAATGAGGGTGGCATCGAGGAGGATGAGTCTGGTCTGGCCAATGTGGGCGTTGTCGAAGAGCACAAGACCGGCAGCCAGAACACAGGCAGGCAGAGAGTAACCAGACTCCCACATGATCATGAAGACGGTCGAGACGGTCAAGGCGCCCATCGAGGCGGGCATTGCGCGGTAAGCAACGTAGGGGACCTTGTTTGTGATGTACGAGTCGCCAATGTTCTCAAACAGAAAGTCGCCATTGTAGCCGACCAACCAGCCTGCAAAAGCGAACAGGAGCTTGCCGAACGGAGGGTGCACATCGAAGAAGTAGGTTCGCTGGAGGTAGTAGGATGCGAACTGCCCTGAGTTAGCAATTGGGTCATAGGCTTGGGTGAGGTCGAGTCTTACCTTGCCAAAGTGGACTTCATCAAAGACGACCTGGTTGGGGTGGGTGATGGCGTAGAAGCGGGTTGCAAAAGCGAGGAGGGTGATGACAGCGAGAGCAAGCTTGTAGTCCCAGTCATTCGAAGGCGACTGCTTGGTCTGGTTCTTCAGCTGATTGAGGTATTCGCTGGTCTGGTCGGCAGCGACATCAACCTTCTTTTTGGTACTGGCCGCGGGCCCCTTCTTGGAGCTCGGCGTCGAAGACATGATGAGAGTTCAATCGAGGACAGAAAGTGCTTGCAGATCAATCACAAAACACGTCCTACACACGAGGCTGATAGACAGTGATGTCGAGGGATCAAGGAGAGACTCGGACAGACAAGAACGGACAGCTGTCGCAACGACTTTGGACCTGCTCCAAAAACACGACGCAATTGTTCCTGAGCTTGGGCCAGGGAGCTTCAGCTGTACTCGTACTACGACCCCTGAATCTCATCCCTCACCGAGCCCCTTTCTGCTGTCCAGCGACCTCTAGAAACCCGAAACATCTGCACCTTCAAGCCATCGAACAAAAATCGCCTTCGTCATGCTCACATAAATAGAGCTCCCGCAAGGTTGGTCCAAATTGCCCACGAGGGTGCCCAAGCTCTTCCCCGCACCCACTCCACCTCTCGCCTGTTAATCATACCATTGACTAACCCGCCGTCCGCCTGCTCGATACTGTCGCACTTTCGTAAACTCTGTGTCCGCTGTTTGTCTGTTACGCTTCCACATTCCATATCCGTCCGCGAATCGTCGCTACCGAGTCATCAGATAGGTAGGGACCGCCCGGCGGCTGACAAGACCCTTGAACTGTGCCTATCCTTATCCGCTCCCGAGACCAAAATCTACCGTATATAACTCTCTTGCACCTCACCAAGTATCCTTGGAAATTTCGTATCGCAAAATGGCTTCCAACAACGTCACCTCGGACGAGGCTCGTCGTGCTGCTCAGAGCTACCTCAACGACCGCCTCACCACAAAGACTGACGGTCCAGCTCGGCCCTTCAATGTTCCCGTCATCGACATCTCCTCCACTTTCAATGGCTCCCTCAAGGACAAACAAACCGTAGCATCTCAGATTCGCAACGCTTGCACGAACAGCGGCTTCTTCCAGATCACTGGCCACAATGTCCCCGAATCTGTCCGTCAAGGCGTGCTGAACCAGGCTTCTCGCTTCTTCAAAGAGCTTCCCCCTGCCCAAAAGGATGAGCTACACGTCAAGCACAACGACTTGATGCGCGGATGGGAACCTTCAGACTACACCTATGTGAACCCAGACGATTGGGCTACCGCAGCTGTGCCGGAAACCAAGGAAGGCTTCAATTGGGGCTACGAAGCTTCCCTCGACCCTACAGGCGGTGATGGTAAATACCGCGACTTGGACGGAAGCACCGAGAATGGCAACGTATGGCCTGCCGATTCCGCTCTTCCTGGTTTCAAGCAAGATATTGCAGAATACTATGGCCAAGTGCTGCAGCTTGCTCGCCATCTGTTCAGACTTTTCGCCTTGAGTTTGGCATTGCCTGAGAATCACTTCGATGAGATGATGACGCATCCGGGCGGTATCTCTCGCCTGTTATACTATCCTCCCTCCAAGGATCCAAAGCCATTGGACCCCAACGAGGCAGACAAGGAGGTTGGCCTCGGATCGCATACTGATTACGAGTGCTTTACCCTGCTGCTTTCATCCACAACCCATGGTCTTGAGATTCTTACACCTGAGAATGTCTGGACACCTGCAGCCGCTGCCGAGGGCGCATTCATCGTCAATGTGGCAGACTTCCTGATGAGATGGACCAACGGTGTTTACAAGAGCACGATTCACCGCGTCGTCAACAGAACCACCAAGGAGAGATATAGCGTACCCTTTTTCTTTTCCATCAACTACGATCAACAGGTCGAGGTAGGTTTGTTGTCGCAAACTAGAGAAACGCCAAACTGACCACACAAGCAGACCCTACCTAGCTGTGTCTCGGACGAGAACCCCTCAAAATACCCACCTATTCGTGCGGGCGAGTACATTCTTGAACGTCTCAAGGCTACTGTTAAGGATGGTTAGAACTACACTGCCTCTGTCAAGATCGCTCAGGAACGCTTTATGTGTATAACATCTCATGGTCAACAATCTAACGAACCATTTCTATGTCGGTCTGGTACGACATAATCAGCCAGCAAGTCTGAGGCCACCTACCATCCTATTCTGTAATTTCAGCGGCTCGGGGTCGTATGAGCTGTTCATAGATACGCTAGCGTGTTCACCCTTCTGATATTCGTGAGCTTAAAAGCATCATGGTGGTCCCTAAAGATTGATCCGTGTACTGGAGATGGAGCGGGAAATGAGTCGGGCGGCTCTGCTCTGCTCATACACGAGCTCCTGTTGCGACGTCAAGCAGAAACGAGTATGCGCAATCGCCACAGGTGTATACGCAAGTAAGTCGTGTGCCTACAGCAAAAAGTCCTCTGGGCAGTGGCAAAGTACAAGAGTGTATTCGTGGACAAATGGTCGTATCGACCCGGTCAACGAGGCGCAATTCGTGGCGCCAAGGATGGAACAGCAAGCAATCACATGCGCCTTCCCTCAGGCCAACCCGACACTCTTGATTAATCCTTCATCTCGCTCCTTCCTGGACACACTCAGAAGACCGAAGCATCACATCGCACCATGAAGAAACTACGCGCAGGCTTTCTCAAGAGAACACACAGTGAGCGACACCGACTGCGACAGAAACATTATGACGCAATGTTTACTGACATGAATGGCCAGGCAGCGATGCCGCCGCTCACGTCAACAACACACGCCCGCCTGTCGACTCTCCCGAAGCAAACGCTACTCATGCCATCGTGAGTCAAGTCCAAGCCTGTTATCAACATGTCGATCACTGACACAGCAGCTAGCGACTATTCTGCGAGTCCTCTAGCGATAACAGCGTAAGCTCAGACTGCCAGCCTGTCCTCCCATGCGCTGTCGCTAATCACGCTCCAGGGAGAGGAAGTGCTGCACCTACCAGTCATCGTCGAAGCCGCCGAGTCGTCACCACATGCAGCAGCCGCCGCAGCCCATCAGATCCGAAAATGCCTCTCCAAGGACAACAAGTCGCGAGTCCAGTACAATGCCATCATGTTGATACGCATCCTGGCCGACAACCCAGGCCAGTCTTTTACCCGCAACTTCGACGCCAGATTCGTCTCGACCGTAAAAGACCTGGTTAAGCACGGAAAAGATCCAAGCGTACAACAGATGATGAGGGAGACACTGGACTCGCTCGAGGCAGAGAAGAGCTATGACAATGGACTGTACGATCTGCTGGCCATGTGGCGCCATGTCAAGGGACACCAGGCTCGCATTCCTCCGCAAGGCGCATACCGTCAGATCGCTCCGCCGCTACCCCAGCATCCGACTGCACATTCTCCCCAGTCAGACTCGCTGCCAACGCCACAAGAGCTCGCATCGCGCGTCGAAGAAGCCCGAAATACAGCTAAGATCTTGCTCCAGCTTCTCCAGAGCACCCCGCCAGAGCAGGTCATGGACAATGAGCTGATCAAGGAGTTCTCGGAGCGTTGTCAGCAGGCGCAGCGAAGCATGCAGGAATACATCAACTGCACTTCGCCCCCGCCTGACGACGATACACTCCAGACGCTGATCGAGACGAATGAACAACTGAGTCTGGCGATTAGTAGACACCAGCGCGCAGTTCTTCAAGCTCGACGAGCTCTTGGTCAAACCGCTTCTCCCGCCCTTGGGCCGAATAATCCTTTCGCCTCGCCCCCTCCTCAGTCTCAGCCTGCCCAACAATATCCTGTCCTGCAGCCGACCTCACATCTGAACCCGACAGACCAACATATCACACAATCGCCTGTGTCTCCCATCAACGACAATTTTCCCCCTCCGCCAGGGCCCCCTCCAGGCCACACTTCAGCTCCGACACTGGCTCCAACAAATCCTTTTGCCGATTCAGCAGAGTCTAGCCACAATCATGACCTGGACTACACCAACTACGCTCATGAGCCGCGTAACTATGGTCCTAATGTCGACACGAATTCGCGACCGGCATACGGCGGAGTGACTGAGAGTTACATGGGCCGCCAGTATAGTGCTGCTAATGGTCTTACGATGCACGGCGGTGTCGACACAACCACTACCGAGGAAGTGAGTCCGGTCGAGCAAACACACAGTCAGAGGGAGGTCAGATATAGGTACTAAGTGTTGCGACTGAAGTCTTCGTCTCAGTGTATCATGCACTGCTTGTCTACGATTTTGGCAGCGAGCGTTGCTTTTTCGGGCTGGACCGATTCTATACATTTGCATAACAAAGGATTTTTTGTTTCTCCCTCCCTGTCCCTCGTATGCTTACTATTATGCTAGTGTGTGGATTCGGATATGTGTTTGTCATGACTGGGCGAACCAGCTGGGATCCCATCCGCAATTCGTTTACCGACATTCTGCAGATATCGAAATCGAAGAATTGCCAGGCACCAAAAACATCTTCACTCTTGATAGAGCAAGTCCCCCTACGGTCCAAAGTGAATGAAGATCTCGTAGACCGGCGAACCAAATCTTCTTCCTTCTCAACATCAAAG
The DNA here is from genome assembly GCF_000721765.1 of Aureobasidium namibiae CBS 147.97. NCBI lineage: Eukaryota > Fungi > Ascomycota > Dothideomycetes > Dothideales > Saccotheciaceae > Aureobasidium > Aureobasidium namibiae. The sequence goes on along the minus strand of NW_013581182.1, from coordinate 153,302 downwards.
GACTTCGGCGATTTACCCAAGCGAAAGCACGTCTTTTACTTTGTTGACCCTGTTGACTCTGTTGACTCACCCGGATGGAGGTTTCAAGGTGCGGTTTGAATGTATGGTCATCAAATGATTGCTTTCGATCGGCATGAGTGCATATGTAAGCAAGTGAGGGCATCTTAGTCTCTGCGAACGGACATGTTGCGGGTTTTTTGGGTTCGGGTCGGAGGGGAGTGACAATCATCATCTGTGATTACGAACAGGTGGATTCGACACCTGCGTTTCCAGCATCGATCGGAGTGATTTTCGCAAAAGCTCGATGTTGTGTATTGCCTTCAAGGCATTTCTCCGATGATCTCTGAGGTATCAGTGATACGGCTTTTGGGCAGCTCTTCTGCAGAACGCCGATAATGTGTGTCAGTCGTCATTTCTCTGTGTATAGAATGCCAACCTCGAGAATTCCAAGGTCGGAGTGCATGCGAGAGGTACCCTACCCTTTTGATGACTTATCAGGACCTATGGAACTTTTTTTCGTAGAATCGCAGTACGTCTGTTGTTGCCTGTTGAGATTTGCTCAATGGTTGGATGGCAGATATGAATGTGCGCCTGATGGAATTTTCTTTCTTGTTCTGTGGGTGTCGTCTGCAACAGGTAGACAGAGGATTCAACACTTCCACAACTTTAGAACAAAGGAAGATGTGCACGTAGGTCTCCCTGGTCTTCCAGAAGTGAGGCATGAAGTTGCTGAAAATGATAAATTTGATATGTATTGGTCTAATTTCTGCGCCATCACCCGAAAAAGAAAAATTCCCCTCCAGGTAACCCCCCATATATTCTATCAATCAAAACTAAGACTCGGCTTTCTTAGTCTGCTTAGTCCTGAGCTTCATCAACAAAAACACGAGACCGTAAATGCCAACAGCAAATACCACAGAGATACCCGCATTCCTCCATCCATAGCTCTTCTCATTGAGATTCAATGTGCGTAGGTAATCAGCTCCAGTCGTGTATTGGCAAACCTGACAACCGGCACTGGCATTGGGATTCAGCAGGTTTGTCGCGGCGCCCATGCCGCTCTGATAGGCGCTGAGGTACTCGGCGCAGGTTTGACCAAAGGGAGGATCGAAGAGGGCGATTTCGCTGGGTTTGCAGTTGACTGGTTTGTCCCAAGTCGTGAAGACGAGCAGACTGGACATGATGTAGTTAAATGGGTCGATGTAGTATAGCCTGGGAAGCGGATGCGTTAGCGATTGCAGACTTGACTTGTGCAGCTTGGATCAATACTTACCAGTACTTCCAGAATGGCTGGATTTGACTGTATGGAACGACGACACCGCAGAAAGAGACGAGTGTTACAATGACCAGCGGGTTTACCAAAGAGGCGAAGACGGCATTGGGCGTGTATGCAGCGATGGATTGTCCGACACCTGTGTAGACCAACTCGAACATGATCTGAGAATTGTGTTAGCAACAAATTGATATATCAGATGGAGCGTAGGGGGCCTTACGATGACGAAGAATGTGCTGCCCGCCGAGTATGTCGAGTTGGGGAGTCCGGCAGTAAAGTACCAGCAAACATAGTACAACAGACCGCAGATCAGTAGGTACGGGAATTCCGAGACAATCAAACCGGTAACGAATGGGCCCCAGTGGTACTATTCGCACACCATGTTAGCTGATTACCACCTCAGATGCAGGAATCAGGAGATTTTACCATTTTACTCTTCTTCTCTCTTGCTTCGTAAATGTCGCGACGATCGATAAACAGAGGCTGCAACTGTGCGATGACTCCGGGCGACACGAAAATGATGTTGAACACGGTAAACAGGTTCAGTTGCAGCGAAGTCAAGGAATCTCTAATCATCCAGTAGGTGAATCCGTTCAGCAGAGCCAGTAGCACGTGCATTGCGATCTTGTTCATCACATACTCGGTGTTGCGGTAGAGGGACACATTCATGCGCTGAGTGACCAGTTTCGTTTGCGTCCACATTGATGCAGCGAATTCGTTGCCGTCGTCATTCACGTATGTGGGTTTGGAGGACGCTTCCGATATCATGGTGTCGATTTCGTTGGTGAGCTCTGTGTACTCGTTGGATTGGAGCCAGACCTGATTCCAATCTTTGCCTTCACCAGCTCCTCTGCCCGTGACGACGTCAATCATGTGCTCGGCAGGGTTCGCCTCCGAAGGACAAGGGGCGTCGTTGCGGCTCAAATAATCATTGATCTTGTTGGTGTCACCGAAGTAGACGGTTTTGCCACCTTTTGTGAGTAGGAGCAGCTTGTCGAATTGGGAGAACAGTTGAGCTGACGGCTGGTGGATTGTCACCAAGATGGCTTGTCCTGCAGCTGCGAGCTTGCGCAGGAATCTGATGGTGTTGAATGCGGCCTGACCATCCAGTCCGGATGTTGGCTCATCAAGGAAGACTTTGAAACGAACAGTTAGTGATGATACTCTGGGCTTTTGAAGGCGTGTACTTACTCAGAATACTAGGCTTTGCGACCAATTCAACACCGATTGTCAATCGTTTACGCTGCTCGACCGATAAGCCGGAGCCAGGGGTACCGATGAGAGTGTGTTCCAGGGCGTTCAGCTCCAATAGATCTATAATCGTGTTCACGTATTGCAATTTCTCATGGTCTGGTGTCTCTCGCGGCTGGCGAAGGCGAGCTGAGAATTCCAGGGCCTCACGAACAGTCGCTAGAGGCTCGTGGATATCAAGCTGTTCGACGTAGCCGGCTGAGCGTTGGAACGAGATGGGAACAGGTCTGCCGTCGACAAAGACCGAGCCTTGGATGGTACCTTGGGTTTTGCGCTGAGCTAGCACGTCTAACAACGTAGTCTTGCCTGCGCCAGAAGATCCCATGAGGGCGCCCAGTACTCCGGGCTTGATGTAGCCCTGTACATCGTCCAGCAACACACGATCGCCATCGGGTGTCTTGACTGTGTAGGTAAGATTCTTCCAGGTAAAGACGCTCTTGTTCTCGATAAGATTGCCAGTGACGTTCTGATCGGAGCTGATAGACGAATCGCCCTTCTTTTCCGAGATGGCTTCCAGTGACTCCTCGTCTTGAGGTTGTGCCAGATGTCTCGACTTTCTCTGTTGTTCGCGAGGAATGAGCAACTTTCTGCCTCCGTCCCCAGCCAATTTCCATCGAGATGTGAAGAAGACTGTGACTGCAATGAAGAGCGCCCACCAAGCGCATAGGATGCCGAAATTGCGCCACACATGGGAATGCGAGTATGATAGACTGGCGAGGTAGTTATCGCCGAGAACGCTTGTATCACCTGGAGCAGCACCAGAAACGCCGACACACGACTGTCCGCCTACGCCAGTCCCGTAACCGGGTCCATTAGGAACAATATTCGGCCCAACGCATGGCATGACGGTGTCGTGGAACTCATTTGACATGAGAGCTTCGAAAGTATAAGCCATGGGATCGATCCAGAAAATCCACACAAACCAAGGATGCATCAAAGGTTTGGCAACCATGTAACCCATGTAGATGAAAAATGAAACGAATGTAAGACCAGAAATCTTGGTTGCCGCGTCGAAAGTCGGGAAGGCAGCTCCGATAGCTCTGAAGTACTGAGTCATGGTCAAGGCATTGATGTAGCCTATAGTCAGGAATGTTAAGAACGCAGAAGCTGTAGCCCGGAGACCAGTCATCCAGTAGAGTACAATGCTGAAGTGACCAACTTGGAACATCAGGATTGGTAGGTCAACAACGACCTGAGCGATGACAAAGGCTGCCGGATGGTGGTAAGCAAACGCACGATGCTTTGCTAGGACAGGTCTTCCAGTGAACGAATCCGTGACTTCGCCGAGGGCCAACAAAGCATGATATAAGGTCGAGAAAAAGATGGCTCCGCCTTTGATGAACAAGCCGAGATTGTTCTGAGGAGCAGCATAGAAGAGAGATCCTCCTATGAGAGCTTGCACGAGTGTTGCAGCCTGCTTGATGAACAGTGTCCACTTGTCTCCCCACAAAAGTTGACACTGTCTGACTACAGACACCCGCACCTGCGTGGAGAACTTTGCTGATACTGGAGAGTCTCTGAGACCCTTGTGTTTCTTGGTACCGATCAACTCCTGTAGAGCCAAGGTATCTTTCTTCGCTGTCTCGCTCTGGGGATAGCTTTGACATTCCTCAAGCATGTTGGCTCTGGCGGGCCATTGCTCGTATGCCCGAGCGATGTCACTGCCCGTCCGAGGGAATTTGTCGGTATAGCCTGAGGCAATCTTGCGTTCTGTGGGAACAGTCACTCCGGTGAGGAAGTCACTCTTGTTTGAGCCATCAACGCAGACGAAGCCGAGGTCTTCCATGAATGGCACAGCATCTTCCCGAGGACCGTAAAACAATTGCTTACCCTCGTCAAGAACGAGGACTTTGTCGAATTGCTCATAGATGGCATTACCCGCTTGGTACAATGTGACGATAGTTGAAAGTCCAAGAATATCGGTCATGGCTCGGATCGTTTTGATGTACTCAAGAGCGGTACTAGCATCGAGACCTCTGGTAGAGTTGTCTTTGCAATAGACAGCCCCACGAGTAGCCAGACATTCCAGGATCGATACGCGTTTCCTCTCGCCACCAGAGACACCGCGGGTGAAGGCATCTCCGACCTTTGTGTTTTTCGTGTGCGAGATACCGACCGACTCCAATAGGAAGTTTTTGTAAGCCTGAGCATAGTCTTCTTGTGTCTTGATGCCTTGGGGGAGTTGGCGAGGAGCATTCAAGCGAGTGGCAAAGTCGATGGTGTTGCCAACGGAAAGGGTTGGAAAGAAGACTTCTTCCTCGTTGTTCATGACGATCTGACCTCTATATGCCTGTGCTTCGGTAGGATCCATGGACCCAAAGTTGATCTCTCCGGTGACTTCTTTGTTTCCTCGTTGGTTGTTGGCGAGTATGCTCAGTAAGGTCGTACATCCAGCTCCTGGGCGGCCCAAAACCAGTAGCATCTCGCCGGGCTTCACGCAGCCATAAGAGGACTCGATGATGGTCTTTAGCTCAGCCCCTTTGGTGGGTTTGTTGGTGATATTGAACTGGGACAATACGTTTTCGTTGAAGGCTGCATCGGCATCGACACCTTTGACGGTGAGATTGTTCCAGGAGACGCCGAGCCGTCTGGGTTGCTCGCCGGTATTTAGATCCAGACTCTCCAGTCGTGCTAGCTCCCCTGCCAGACTCCAGTCTGCCATGGTGCGGTATGTGAGCGCTTGCTGCTGCTAAGACTGACGAACTTCAGGCGTAGAATTTCCACGAGGTAGAGTGTCTTGGAAGTGTGTGTTCGAAATCAGGTGTTATGTGCTAATGCAGTTGAGTGATGGAACCAAGCTTGGTCCAATGTGGAGGACATGCTGTTATATATGGAAACTGGCAGTAGGGAGCCCAAGATTAGGGCTTCGAGTGTGCAAACTGCTGTCGGCCATCTTGGACAGAGACCCGACGGAGGGTTGAGTAAGTCCTCCCGGAGCTGTGCAAAGTACAACCCTCCGCGACGGATGGTCTGGTGCAGCCGATAAAGTTTCAAACTTGAGCGTTATGAGTAATGATCGAAGTGCAAGGGCAAAGATTACAATTCGTCGACGGTTCTGTGTCGTTCGCCGGGCCTTCTGCGACTTGGAAGTTGTCTTCTCTTGAGGATGCGACTTCTTGGACCCCGCGCCCGCGCTTCCTTCTCCGATTTCTTGGAGAACGTCCGGCGATTCAGCTGTGCCCGATGCAGCTAGCTCCCGTACTGTCCCAGAGTTACGCCGGTGCGTCATCAACTGAATGTGAGGCCTGTCAGTGTACTCGAGTAGAACTGGTGTGATTATCTGGCGACATTGAGTTTGCTAGAGCGATAACATGGGTGGGTAGAGGTAGGGGTTTTGTGTGATTTTGTGTGCAGTTGTCATGGTTTAGGCTTTAGCTGAGAAAGTAGGCAGGCTGAGTGATTCACTGGCAGGTGGTCTGGCCAAAGAGCAGGAGTGACGAGGGCGTGATGGGTGGAGGAGAAGCGGATAGTAGGGAAGCAAGTCATACATAGATTTAGAGATGAGTGGATTGTTTGGACTTGGCGAATAGAAGTTATGTTTCTGACCTTGGTTTGTGTGGATAGTTTTCAAACACGCGGATCCGAGTCACCATCAATGCACGTCACCGCAGCTTGCCCCATGGGTCTTCGAATACGGTTTTGTTCAAGTTGGAGTCGGTTCGTGTCCCCCTGATGATCTCCGGTGATAGTATAAGGATCGAGTACTTTTCGACGAACTATCTAAGGAGATACTCGTGTGTTTTGCCAAGAACTACTCGTTGAGGGTATCACCCTGATATTTCCTGGTGTTTCCAGATAGTCTATCCGTATGAACCATGAGAGCAGTCCGTGTCGTGCCTATGAGACAAAAAAGCAAAACGCAGTCCGGTTGCATTCCGTTCAACAAATGGCAATCAACGCTCGGATGGCAGTCTTCGCTTGTAATTGTTCGCGGTGACAAGCAGGCTTCGAAAGCCGCACATGGGCTGATAGTGAACGACAAGTCACAGACACAAAGGAGCGGTGTCGTGAAATGACCGTGAGAGCGCGGAAGATCTCTGGAAAGCAATCGCTTGTCCTCCACTGCGCATCGCTGCTGCCGCCGTCCTTCTCCGCTGTTCCAAATGTTGTGGAGGATTGAAGGTTCTGCGTGTTTGGAGTTCTACTGGACCCCTACTCCGTACCCCACTGAGAGACGGCATCTCCATCATCCACATTATTCCTTTCATTTGATTGGCGCGCTTTGGTCAGGGTCCGCAGCATCTAGGCCAAACTGTAGCCGATATCCCCCGAATTTCGGGAAATAGATAGCGAAGGAAGGGCACTTTCTTCTATTCCAAGTCTTGTCTTGCATTCTTGTCCATACACATCCCACGCGCAGTGACACCGACAATGTTCATCGCACTGACTATCTTATTGCGTACCTTCATTACCGTTCGCATCTTTCATTTCCAGGAACACCGTCAGCATGAAGAGTGTAGGCTCCGTATACCGTTGGTTCCTTGCAGCCACTTGAGTTTAGGCTAGGCATGCAAAAAGTAAGGTCGACGTTGCCTGTCTCGTTCCTCAGATGATTCTTTATCAGTCGCTTCTGATCGCCTGAACTACGCAAAATGCAACAGCGGACACGAGATTGAAAATCGAAATGCTGTGCATTTCCCGTCGTGTGCGGCTGATGTGGCCTTACACGTTGAATGCAGACAACACGATCTTATGCTATGAGCTCAATAAGATGGCCAAATCGAGAGAGTGGACGCTCGGTCGTTCAGATGTTCTGGCATGTCTTGATACCACTACTCTTGCTACTACTCAGACGCGATACATCTCAGACGTGTCCTGCACAACACTTGTGGCCATATGAACCTTCTCAGTCGGGGCATACCACATAACACCAATATCCTCGTGGTCTTTGCTTAATCTTTCTCCTTTGCTCCAAAGCTGGAACTTTAGATCGGCAGATCCCAACATGACCTTGAGATTGAAATCCGCACGATTGTAGCGTGGCTTGAAATTGTACCTGGACTGAATCAGTCGTGTCCTCGTGGAATTCGGGCTACGGCCGTACCAGTGTCTGTTCTTCAGCTTCATGTCGTCAGGGTTGAGCACGGATTCGATGTGACAGACCGACTTCACGGAAGTGTGCTTGGTGCTCTTCGGAAGCTGTTCAGATGGCAACCCGCACATCACAACTTGAGTCCTCCAAGGGACGGTCTCTTGACCAAGATTGATCTTCAGTCTGTAGGCCTCGCTGATGCCTTTTTCCACAGAGATCTTCTCACCCTGCAGTGAGATGCTTAGCAAGAGGTTTCCCAAGGCTCGAAGATTACATACCCGGCGGATAAACCAATGAACTTGCTTCTCTGCCCATTTTTTCCCGTCTCGGGGATCCACGGAGACATCTTCTCCAACATGCTGTTTCGGATCATACAACTTGCGAACGACTAGTCCGTAGCTGTTCCTGCAGCACTTTTCGGGATAGATACCTCCACTTCCTTGAAGCCTCTGAACGCGGTCCATGACAAGTCCATGGGTCACAACTAATTGTCTGGCACAAGTCAGTATGAGATCAACTTCGAACGCTTGAAGACTGACGGTTCCGGCGCCACCAAGACTTTCACATCGCGAGCGTTGTAGAGGTCTGTGTTTGCATCTTGCTCGTAACGCTTGCGCATGCGTTGCTTCAAGTAAGGCGATGACCCTAGACCTCCAGAGAGGATGAGATAATTCTATGCTAGGTTAAAACCATGGTAAAAGGTATTCCATACTGCTTCTAGGCTCACTATAGTCTCACGCGCATGCGTGTTTTGAAGTTGTCTGATTTGAGAATCGAGGAGTTGGAAAATCTTGTCGACGCGTTCGTCGAACACTTGCTGGAACTCTTCCCTGTCAACGAGTAAGAAGACATGGAAATCGCAGTGCAGGATAACACTTACCTTGTGATTCTCATCTTAGAGTCTTGTATGTTGCTCTCGGGAAAGTCGAGACCAGTCGGAAGGTCGGGTACTGTAAGGAAAAGATCAAGTCCTTGCTGCGCATCAAGGCCAAAGCTACACTTGTATGTTTGGAAGCTCAGCGAGTCTACCATTTTCCCAGCCAGCTGCTCGGCCGGATCACGGAGGTGGTTCTCGATGCGTTCAAGCCGTTCCAAGATCAACTCTTCGATTTTGAAGTCAATCATGGTGGAACCCACTGCGGTTCCCTCTACCCAATCAAGAGGCTCGACCTCGCGTTGTCCAGGATCCGTGTTCTTGATCTTGAGGATGTTGATGTCGGTTGTTCCGCCGCCAGCATCACATACCACGAACACATCACCCTTTTCGTAACCCTGCTTCGACACACAGACTGCCGCAGCTTCTGCTTCTGTCAGTGAGATTTTTACAGCGTGATTTCTCATGCTTCCGAAGCCAGCTTGCTTGATCAAGACTTCAATCTCTGCAACCATGGCAGGATTTTTCCATGTCGTAGGGACACTGAACAAAAACTCGACCCTTTTCGTACGCCAACGTGCATAACTGTCATCAAAATGCTGGACGATTGCATCGAATAGGCAGCTCATGTAGTCCACGAACCACTTGCGAGCCTCTTGAACATCAGGTTTGTGTCGCGACTGAGCCTCATGCATGGGATCCAAGAACAATTTGAAAAGAGACTGAACTACTAGCTCATGCGAGACATCTTTGTCAATCAAGAAGCCCCAGGCCACAGCTTGCTCTTGTTCAGCTTGATATGCAACCATGGTGTCGACTTTGTTGAGGTTCTGACTTGGTCGTCCTGGCCAATGCTGGATCGTTGTAGGTGCTGCCCAGTCTGGTGCCATCGAATAGGCGACTCCAGTACACTATCAAATATTCAGTGGCCACTTGTGAAACATGAGTTTCTTATACTGACAGTCATGCCAAAGTCGATGCCCACCACAATTTCAGGATCCATGGCGACGTGTCTGCAATGGGAACAGTTGGTACGGGGAGACAATCATCAGCATTGCAGCGGATCCTAAGATTGATATTCAACCCTGGTGTTGCACAGACGAGATCGCGCTAGGTCGATTGAACTTGCATGAGGGCATGTTATCGTAAGCTGGTAGCCGGCAGGCTGAACAGAATCCCGCTCATGCAGACTGTTTGGCGCGCTAGTTCCTAGTTGGGTGAATGTGTGTCGACCATATGCACAGCTGAGAGCACTTGAAGGAGTTGCATATGTGTTATTGAAACCGTTACAATATTACCTTCAGCCGCAAGCTGCATCTCTACTGTATCCAGATATAGTGCTCTGCAAGCCCTGCTTCGGCCCCCACCACTATCTGCTTCCAGTCATTCGGCTATGGGAAATTACCGCTCTGCAGATTGGTCTTGCGTCCCACAGCTAGTGTGGGCTCTGGACTATGCTTATGGCATGATTGGTAGCCACTGCCATTGGATGGCTACCTTAGTTGTCGACCGTTGGTCGCGGCAAGAGCCTGTACATGTACCTGATATCCTCGGTCGGTCAAGACAGGCTGTGAATCTTTTCGAACTGTCTTAGTTCCAGGAAGCCAGTGGAGCCAGTCTGGAGGACAACCCGCATAGGATGGCATCCACATAATGCCATCATATACTTGATAGCCAGTAATAGATTAGTCGAAAGATGCTTCTATGAATGCAGAATACTCATCTCTCGGTGTTGAAGGCTGGGATCACATCGATATGCAAGTTTGGCTAGCGTTTGAAGTCTCGCTTAACCTCACTGCAGACATGCTTGTAAGCCACAAAATGCATCTCAGCCTCATGCAAGCCAAAGCCTCCAACATTTCCGGTATGCATATGCGACATCTATGCAACCCAGAGCGATTGAGCTATTCCGGGAGCGTCTCGACCAGTTGGAGCGGTTCGGTAGCGCTCAGCCTCGCATGCCATCCGTCCCTAGAAAACTCGCTGGCCCGAAATATATCATACACACAAGGCGGCACTGCAGATAACGGAACTTCAATCAGAAATCATAGCAAATTGGTTCAGAACACACAATGTCAGGACCTGAGGCTACTACAACCTGCTCAAGCCCGTCAGCATCTTCACACACTGCATTCCAACAACTTCGCCTACTGAGACTGCAGCACCTGGGTCTAAGACAAGCACCCTCCGCTACTGCAAATACAACGTCTCCTGAAGCTCCGGCATCTATACCTGGTGGGGATACGAAATCTACATCTGCTGGGGTTGTACCATCCGTAGCCTCTGGCGATGGAACACTCACATCTACTGGAACCACAGCACCTTCGTCTCAAACAACTTCGCTTGGGTCACAATCGTCTGTGGGAATCACACCTACTGTGTCCCCCAACGGCACACACATAGGCACGACCACAGCCTCCCCAAACCCTTCCCCCAAGATAAATGCTGGGACCGTCGCCGGTGCCGCTATCGGATCAGCCGTAGGAGCAGCAATTCTTGCAGCGATTATAACCTATCTCTTGATGCGCTCTCGTCTGCATGCGAAGAGAAGAGTTAACTACACTGACGGCTCCTCGCCTGAGCGTTCGAATGTTGCAATGGATAAGAGCTATTTCGCGGGTTCAGTACGAAAGGGTGTCGGATCTGGAGACTGGACAAGGCATCTTCCACAACCTGCCGATGATGAATTCATCACTCGAACTATCGAGACCATTTACCAGCAGATCGAGCTTCACGTTGACAACTTCTACAGCAATGCCACGCCCTCGTCGGACCGTGTGTCAGAGAGTGCTCGGGCTTTACTGAGCGAGATGGATACTGGCCTTGTCCGTCCTCCGCTGCCAGAAGCAATGACGAAGTATAGGCACAAGAAGACGTTGGTCAAACAGACACTTGCTCGTCTGATCCTCTCGAACATTACCATTGAAGACGGTTGTCCAGGCTCTCTTCTGCCTCGAGATGTAGCAGAGCTTCAGAGGTCCCTACAGAACGTCAATGATCACCAGACAAAGCCTGGTAAGTGATGGTATCAGTCCATAGCCAGGGGCATACTGACTCTGATCACAGCCACCTCGAAAGCACTTGCCTACACTCGCGTGTTGACCAGTTACCTGCGTCCCACACCGTACGAAGACCAAGCTTTGCTCGCACGTCGTGATAGCACGATCAAGACCATGGCAACCACGTTCTCTACTGCATTCGAGCCATGGTCCTCTAAGGACACGAGCTCCAAGAGTCGGTATACCAGCCTTGTCGAGATCATGCGTGGAGCTGCCTCTGGTGGTTTCTTGCTGTTCTCCCAACGCGCCACTTACAACTTTGATTGGGACTTGAAGGAGAAGAGCATTGTGAATGGCATAGTAACTCTGCCTGGGTTTGCAAAGGTTACCGATGACGAAGGACGCCCTATGAAGAGGATGTTCGTGTACAGACCCCAGATCGTTACGCAGTTGAAGTGACGATCTGGGCCCTCTAGGATGTGCGATGCTGTCAGGTTCTGATGCTTTGCTTCTTGGAGACCTTGCCAGGTCGTTTGGAGATCGGATTGAATTTTCGCCGAGTTTGAGTGTTTGTATGGTTTTGTGTCAGTTTGCACCTAAGGTTGTTTCATTCTTTTTCTCTTGATATCGCTTGACGCATGACGCTGCAAAGACTATTCGAATGTCCTTTAACATTGCTACAAAAGATAGGCCAATATACAATTACCTGTCAGAAAACCATAGGAAGGCATGTGATGTACAGCCCGTTACATATGATTGACAGTCAAATCCCTGAACCGACTGAACGAAAACCAGAGGTGTCATGATGCGTTACTGGTATACCAGCGCCTTCTCCTTTCCCTTGCGGTCAGTGTTCGCTGTGGTTCGGAGTTTGTGAGAGACAGGATCTCGTCAAATAGGCCACTGCTTGGCCGTTGATCTGACTGAAGGGGAACAGGTGACTCCATCTGGGTAGGATGCAACGCCAGAGTTTCGTGTTCTTCGCATGGCAGCATGATGAGAACAGCTTGGTCGGACTGAGGCAGGCGATCTTGTTGAGTTGATATTGGGATGTCGAAGTCAGAGGTTGGATATGGTGGACCTGCAGAGGTTCTCTCTACCTCGGGATACAATGCAGAGGCATTGTGATATCCATAGTGGGTCTGCTCTGGCATATCGATGCAGAATGAGTCAACGCTCTCTCTGGAAGGATATGGAGGGCCCTGAGGAGCTACCGAAGGTAAATGTGCGTCCGAAGATCTACAAATATCTTCCATCGTAGAAAGACTTGACAGATTGAGGTCCTCGCCCAGTGTGTCCGTAGAGAATTGTCCATGCAAATCATGTCCAAGAGCTGATACAACTGCATGTCTTTGGTCTCGAGAGATCAGATCGTGAGGAAGCTCGGTGAGTGATGTCAATGCCGGTTCGAAGATTGTAGGTTTGGGATCGATCAAAGTCGTCCTTGTTGAAGATTTCCCGCGTAGGCTCATGGACGACGGATTGGATCTTTGCAACCGCTTTCGATCAAGGTACTCGCTCTCTTGGTAGGAGGGTGGTAATTGCAACGCTTCTTGATTCGAGGAGACGATCGTTGGTATTGACAGCTCACCATTCTGGTGGTGTCGAGTCGCTCCAGGACCGGTGCCTTCCCTCGAGCTGAGCATGGTAAGAGCTGTGTTGAGACTCTGGCTGGTCAAAGTGAGTCTGGCGAAGTTTGTCGCAACCTTGGGCGAGTCACGAAACACAAAGAGTGCCCGATTGACAAATCCTATCTTCCCGGCATTCGTTTGCATATCCACTCGAGCTGGCTCTACGAGGGAGGCAACGTTGTTCAATGTTTTTTCTGTATCGTTGATCACTCGGTCGACCCATTTCTTCTCTTCGGCCTGAAGGAGACCGGATTTTTGTCGACGCAACGACCGGACAGTCTCCACTGATGCTGTGACGTGACAGGCAGAATCAAGCAAATCACGCGCTTGCCCGGTCACAGCGATCATTGCGTAGACAGTTTGACCGATCTTGAACAGCCCGTTCAGAACCGGGCCAGCGCCCAAGAGACCTTCAACCATTGTTTATTGCGAGGCTCGATACTATGTTGAGGAACTGCGACCGCAAGCAAGTCCAAGTACTGATACCGTCCGTTTTGGCCGTATTGTACGTTGTGATAGTTAGCTTGGATGAGAACAGAAGTCTCAAATTTGACTGTGTTGACTCCCGCGGAGGTGGCCTGAAATCTCGGGCGCTGTACGCGTGATGTGATGGCCGGCCGAGGGAAGCAGGAAGTCAGCGCTAAGATACGTATGTGTATCGTGCAATCTGTATGATACTGTACATGTACACTCATGCTCAGGCTGTCAATCACCGGGCGCTGTTCATGCCACTTATACATTGTGGCGGAATCCAGTGCGCGGTCTAGAGAGAATCGTACCATACCATACCCAGCTAGGATACATGATTCTAGAGCTGTCGTAGCGCCATGCGGAAGACCGACTCGTGGTAGGCGACAAGCTGAGCATGGTTATGCAGCAAGATTGGCTAGCGTTCAGGTATGCTGCATGCAGCATTTTGCTCGGGCCGCCGCGAAAAGATCTGCAGATTGCTGCATAGCTCCCGCTCAGGTCAGGTACTTCTGTCTCTTCTATTATTGCCTGTGATCTTTTTATCGAGCAACTCTACCTGGTGTTCGTGGTCCTTTCGAGTCAGGTCCTAGGCCACGTGTTGGCTTCGGGGCCATAATGACTGGCCTATATGCCGATTCTGGGCACAGGGACGTGTTGAGGATAAAGGAGCGACAGATACTGCTGAGAGCACTGACGATGAGCGTCTGTCTCCATGTTTTCTCATGGATACACACGGGTTCGATTTCTACCAAGCCTGGCACCGATATTGACACGGCTATCGTCTGTGCAAGGACATAGTGAAGACAACGGCCACAGCCATCAGCCTTGTCACCAACACTTCGCTGCAACATAGCGATATCGTTTCTCCATGAGTCTCAGCCTCCATCCAACACCGGAGCTTTTCATAGACTCCTCTTGGCAGGTCGAGAAATTACGGCGACTGATCAAAGCGAACTGAAAGCTGTTTGACCACGATACGTGCGAATGCAGTCAGGTTGCACAACAAACTCGAGGTCCAAGTCGTCAGAACAGGCTTTGCAGAGGAAGTGCTTCTACTCTACCTTACGCCCCGGAAGAGAGTATGGATGAAACTAGTTCTGGATGTTGAAGAGAACGTGAGCAGTTGTGTGTCACTGCATATCGCTGTGCTGCATGGTTGGACTGTGTCCGTGGAATCATTTCAGAGAAAGAAGTTCTTCGCGGATGGAATCTACCCCACCGGTGCCACCTTGGAAGTGACGGCCCCACATCTCTACATCCCGATGACGGTGCCGATCATCGGTAAGAATTGGAGGATTCTTACTAGGCCCTTTGTGGACAAGCCAATAGTAGCCGGTATCTCACAGGTCTTTGGGAAAGCAGGGCCAAGAGTCCTTCGATGGAATCCTGTCTCTACATGCCTGGGAATATATTCAGAGTCAACGCGGGGTGGTAGCGAAGCTTGTCAGATGCTTCGACGAAGCTCATAGCATTCTTCTTGCCTTCTGCATGATCCAAGACCAGAGGACTGACAGCACGAAAACCGCAGACCTCATATAGCGTTCGTCTTTCGCAGCTACTAAACTTTGGCTAGGCATGCAAAAAGTAAGGTCGACGTTGCCTGTTTGTTCCTCGGATGATCCTTCCATGTTTGTGTTGCAGATTCGAGGAACGCGAAGTCTGTCATCGCTTATCGCCTTTCGCGTCGTCCTTGTCGTGTATCGTCCTGTCGCATTCTCTTCCTACCCGCATCTCAGAGTCTTTACTCCCCACTCACGCTCACTGCCTCCCCGGCGTTCGCTTTGACCGGCTAAAGAAACTTCATCAAGGGGCTCGTCGGCAGAACAAACTTGATAACGGGCGGCGACTGGGCGTTCAGTCATTGCCGCAAGCCACTTCGCAGTTCGGCGCAGGTCGGTCATCGCACAAAAATCGAGCCATGCTACAACCTCACGCCCCTGGAACCAGGAGTTCGAAGCGTGGAAGATCTGTGCGATCCAGCGACTCTCAGTTCATTGCGTCTGTGATTCGAGAGCAAGAAGTGGATTCACGATTTCCACTGAACCAAACGAAGTTCCTGATCAACGGTAAGCTCTATCCTTACAGCGAGGTGGCGCGTCGCATTCGCAGAGCAAAACAACCGGTAACCCATTGGTCGGACGAATTTGAAAAGGCGCCCGCACAGCCTGATCATGTTCAAATTGTATCTTCCCCAACATCGGACATGAGCGAGTACAATCTTATGTCACCCACTGGCCATATCAAGAGTTGTCCGAGGGAGCATCAACCAGAACGGCGGTCGAGTGTGTCCGGAATACAAGCTCGCTGGGCGGAGCTTATGGAACGCTCGATTCAGAACTGCTTCCTGGACTTGGTCACTTCCGAGGAGAACGCGACAATCTCTCCTACACTATCCTACCCTGACGAGCAACTGGTACCGGCGAAGTTCTACTTTAATATTTTCAAATACTTTAGGGGGGCTCACGACAACGGCCAATTCGTCAGAAACGAAGTAGGTGATCTGGTCAGTCATGCTTCTGCCAAGAGCTCTGCAAACGTCAAAAACTTCTACAAATGCTGCATCACCGCCATCGACCTTATAGAACGAGGCTACCCTACTCAAGGATTCGCCTTGGTTTCAGAAGCTCTATGGCTGATAGAGGAACTACTGGAACAGCGAGACCCAAAGCTGATAGACACCATTTGCGACGTGTCTGTAATCCTCCTTACGAAAGGATGGGACCAGGTGTATGACATATTGAATGCTAGGATTTGCGGTATGGTCGAGATTAGTGCCTTGCGCAAGGGAGAAGAGTCTCATCCGTGGTCGCAGATCTTTGCCTGCTGGCGGAAGCTACCCACATCGCAAGCACTCGAATTTATGCGTCGAGGTTGGCGGTGTGGCTACGATCAATTTGAGGGTATCTCTTCTGGATTGGCATGGGAGGGACTCAACATGTCCAGCACCTCGAGTCACTCGTTGCGCATGGGAGACCACACTGCGCGACTCCACCAGGAAATAATGTCTGCTTGGTTTTCTGTGCCGGATCCTTCTGCATTGAGCAGTATGCGACAGCAGTTTGCTTGTGGCAACGTCCTCTTCGACGAGAAAAACTACCGCGAAGCTTTGGGAACCATGGAGTCTATCGTCTCAAGATGTGCCACCGCGAGAGAGAAAGGCGACCAGATGTGGGTAGCAATGGAGATTGAGGCGCTCGAAGTGGCGGCACGATCCAGTTACGCTATCAGCACCAAGCCGGGCAAATTGAATGATGTCGCTCCAGCGATTGCACTGCTTGAGACTGCCATCCTGCGAAGTGAGAGTGTATGGGGTACCGGATCCGCCACGACGATAGCCCTGCAACATACCTTGTGGTTGTGGCTGTTAGACGATGACCAACATGACGAAGCCGACCACTTGCGAAAGCTCATGGATGCTGTTGTGATCAAGTCTGAGCCTGAGGTATCTCATCTTTCGATGAGATGAAGGCGTCACGCATGGCTCATGAGCGACTTCGAGAAGAGCTCGGGAAGAGTACTTGATCTATCTTGTCCTTTTTCTGTTTCCTGACATGAACGCACGATAGCCCTGTGATTCTCCCCAAATCGGATACTCCTGGGCCACGGTCTAAATCAGGATGACTTGTATAGTCGCCGTCTTGTCCAGGCTTCCTTAGCCGCTACGGAATCGAAGAAGGCTGCAAGAAAGCAACATGCTCCGATCCAAACTTGAGACCCAATATAACCACCACTCACGTCATTGATTGCCAGCGCAACGGGCGAACTGATCAGAAATCCAATGCCTCCAGCCGCATATACCATACCTAATCTGGTTCCTAGTACTGCCATGCTCGGGCAGAGATAAGGCAGTACTACAGCAGGAAGCGTGACGACCATACCGCTAATGAACCCGTATACGACGAGCCAGACTATATACCCTGCCAGGTCGCGAATGGCATTCCAGCAGAAGCTAAGGATGCCCGTCGTGATTATTGCTCCTAACAGCATTATCTCTCCGCCAATATGGTCAGACAGAAGTCCTCCAAGGACACGGCCGAAAAGCTGCGATCCGTTCAACACCATAAGCAAGTAGAAAGACAGATTTGCCGAAGCCGACAATGCCTGCTCCGCGTATATCGTGACCAAGAAAAACGGCACGAGAACCCCAGCGAAGAGTAAAAGGCCGGCAATCATGAAGCAGAAATACGGTAACTCGGTCATTGCCTTGACATCCAGGGAGCTGTCGCGCGGAACGAACTCCGATTGGTATGACAAGAGCGACCGAAAGCAGCATCGTCGTTAGGGCCAGAAAATCCATTACTCTATTGGTCCATGCGAACCCGACATGATTGAGCAGTTGGCGAAAGATTAGAGGATACAAGACGCCACCGAGTGAGCCGCCTGCGGTTGCCAAACCAAGTGCAAGTCCTCTGTTCTTCTTGAAATACAGGGGAATAAGTGCGACACTTAGAATATACAGGAATCCAAGGCAGACGCCGAGAAGTACTCCTTGCGATAGCATGACCGAATAGTAATCTCGGGTGAGGCTCAACATCATTCGAGCGAAGACAACACCTAAGCCTACGAAGATCTGGATCAAGCGAAAGTATTCTTTGTCGAACAATGGTCCAGAGAAAGCGCCGATTAGGAGAAGAAGAGCTCCTGCAGCCTCCCGATCCAGGCAATATTGGAGGCACTATGGCTTTGGAGCAGCTCAAACTGATAGTATGCCTGGTACACGCCGAAACTATTCGCCAGCCCCCAGTTGTTCTATGCCCATCCATATCAGTGCTGTCTTGTCATATCTGTGTACTCGAATGGGGACTCACCATATTTATCAAGAAACTTCCCACCACTTGCAGCCAAGCTGCCAGACCACCGTCGGGTTGGTACAAAGGCGGACGTGCGTGTGACTTCATCGCTTTCCTCAGGTGACGTGGTAAATGTGTACCACCAGACTCCGCTGATCTTTCGCTCGAGACATCCCTACGGTAGTGTTCGAGCGTTTCTTCCATCTTTTCCCAAGCTCTGATATCCTCTTCGTCATCGCTGTCAAAGTCGGAGTACTCCTTGATTGATACGCCATTTGCAACGGCTGCACCGAGTTTCGAGACGGTTAAGTGCTCATATATCAGTGAAGCGTTGATCGGAGGGCTGTCCCTCGATCTGGCTGCGGTAATCGCTTTGGCAAGACTCAACACCTGGAGAGAGTCCCCTTTGCCTGACTTCCATTCCTTAAGCCATCGGTCTTGATGATTCACGGCAGCAAATTCCATCTCATCGGCAGTAGTACGAAGGGCCGGAAAGAGAGGGTAGAAGCTGTTGGCTGGGCTACAGGAGGCAGTGGTGGTGTCAAGGGCGGCCGGGTCCGGGACTTCGTGATCAAAGGCTCACATTTCGTGCCCATGGACAATCCGTCAGAAGTGGCAAAAGCGTCAGCAGACTGGTTTGGGCAGGAGATGGAACGATGGACTAACTCAGAGCGGGAAGAAAGATCTTCTCAGGAAGCTTTGCCGGTAGGACAGAGAGTTGAGTTGAGTGATGACAGGGAATTTTGGGTGAAGAAAGTCTATGCCAGTCGGCAGCCTGGTGGGGCGTCGTCGGTAGCCAAAGCTGCGAAGTTATAGTCTCTCAGGCCAAGTATACTTGTGCCCGTAACAACATTCTTACGCCCGCTCAGGTCGACTCTATGGCACCGTGCTGCCCTCAATACGCCACCTCGGTCCGATCATAAGGGACACTCACTTTGCTACAAATTCGCACCTTGCATGATTTGGTGTCATGGGCGCTGCGCGCAAAGTTTCTACGTTTATCATGACTGCCTGTTAGTTTGTGCTATATAGCAAACTTATCAGAACATTTCATTTGTCGAGTCATCGCTCCGGATCGTGTGTACGCCTTGCTTCCTCACCCATGAGGTATTTCCCCCCGCGAGTAGTGGTTTTGGCACAAATGGTGGAGAGGAGAGAGTCAGTGTCGACGTGGATGTAGGACATCTTGACCGCAAGCTCGTCGAAGGCCTCTACGTACCACGTTCCCTCAGGAATGCCGACTTTGGAGGAATCTCAAGATAGATGCATTCCATCCACCAATTGGCAAATACAGAACGATCGGAGAGTTCAAGAATACCGTCGACGACAATCGCTATGCCAGCAGGAAGGCGAGCGCTGTCGATCGACATCATTAGACAGGGTCACTGAACAAAGATATCTCTCGATAAACGCGCCAAAGGTATTTCACGGGCCATGAACCTGATCAGCCTTCCTCAACCTGCCTGCTCCCTCTCTTCCACTCACCGTTCCAGTTGCTTTATATTTTGTCGTCAAGATAGGAGGGTATAGGCGGTCGAATTCCCTGGTGAAGAGGGCAAGACCGGATACCTTCGCTTTATGTATTGAGCTATCATGCTCGCCATCCCCGAGATGCATATGGATTCTCTGTAGCGCAGTGATAAGTGTCTCGCCATTCTCGGTATCAAAGCGATTGCGGTGACGAAGTTCCTCTTGCATTGGTGCTCCTTGGCCGGATCAGACAACTACGCGACCTTAATGATTACTATGAATCTTTTGAAGCCCATGCAAGCAGCTCCATTGCTTGGAATGTCGGTAAATTTCTTCAGCACACCACAGGCACTCTTTGCCTGTGAAGTTGATTTTTCGAGTGGAGCCAGACGGCAAGTATTGGCTCTCGTGAACGAGGAGGTCAAGAATGAGAGCGAGCTATTCGTCCATGCCTTATTCGGAGAGGTTCAGGTACGTGCATATATTCTTCAACATCACCGGTTGCCATCGATTACGACCCAGATCCCTGCGAACGTCGATTCAGAGAGCTCAGTCTCACAGTCACCCTCTGAGAGATCAAAACATCATAGATCGTCAAGTCCACGACACACTAACATCTTGACCCATATCCCTACCATTTGCGGAATACCATAACTCCATGATGGGGTCATGAATTTAGTGTGTTTCTTCTGTTTACCTACTTTTCGCTGCCGACGGCTTCATGAAGCTCGGCTTTGTACGACTCGCAATCCTCACAGACGGGTGAGTCTTCCAGTCGCAGGTTGACTCACGATGATGATGGTGAGATGGAGAACTCTCATGGTAGGATTCATACGTGATCCGTAGAACATATTCCCCTGTTCACCTTTTCAAGTCATTACGCTATGAGAAGAATCAGTCTCTTTGGGCTGTAGACCTGGTGATACATAACACGCCACTTTCTCAACTGATTGCAGAATCAATTGGTGGCGATATGCGCCCTTTGTGGACATAGAGAGGCACATCTGAGAAGGGTATCGCGTTGTCTCTGCGCTGAAATCTTCTGTCAACTTTCTGATTGAGTGGTGGTGGGCGGAGAAGGGACTATGAACAGAACTATCTGAGGAAAAGCAAGCGTTAGCTTGTATGCTATTGGGGACAGTATTGTCTTGAAGTGCTCTGACAAGCCGATGAGGGAACTATGGGCTGATTTCCGCGCGTAAGACCTCCATCAGAGAACTGACCCGCTCCCCTGATGAAGAGCGTAGCGAACCAGGTCGCATCCTGGTCCGTCCAAGCGCATGACGAGGTCACCTGTTCATAGAAGTCAACTTTGCACATGCACTAGCGGTTGACCTTTTGTTTGGTGTCATCAAGTCTGAGATGGCAATGACATGGAACGCATAGGAGAAGAAACGATGACATTATTTTCTCATATTTGAGAGGCTGCATGATCCACCATCTGCTCCAATATTGAACTAGTACCTGTTATCGTACGGTGCCATCAGCTCGCTGTGTTGTACAACTTGAGGAAATCTCGGTGTAGAGGCAGTGGTCTGACACCAAGGCTTGATCGACACTTCTTCTCTGATCTTCGTGGAGAAGCAGACCGACCATTCTCTCCTCAGGTAGTTCTTTACGACATCCTTAATCGTATCTAGATGAATATAATCAGCATGGCAGCCCATGTTGTTAAATTGAGTAGTCAATTGAGTGAGCAGGCCGATTGTGGTGATATTGCCAGTCTCCACGGTATCTTGGTGACGGATAAGTGCTTCAGCGACGATCTCGGCCTGAGTTGCTGGAGAATTGAGTTTCTGAAGCTGAGCCATGGCTAGGTATCCGCCATAGAATTCGAAAGACATAAGAGTGCCACGGGTCTGCTTGTTAACTGTGTCAATATTGTGGAACAAGCATGTCAACAACCATGTCTCGGCGCTGAACTTCCAGTCTGGGAATCGTTGAGACGCGATCGCCATGCCTATGTTTACATCTGTTAGTGTAGAGACGCCGGTGTGAGAAAAATTCCATCTCGCCGTGATAGACAACGCGCATGCTATGATTAAAGGTGTGCTCTGGCAACTCTTGCTTAACGTGCTCCATTACAGCTTGAACAAGAAGTGTGTCTGGCAACGAGATAGCGCTATAGAGCTGTGGAATAGGTGTCTTGTTCTTCTTCTCGACACTGCTTCGTTGTGCGGGGTCGCATGATAGCGATGTCTAGCCATATTCGATAATTTGCTCTTCACGCGACTGGCTCATGATGGAAGTGATAATGAGGGAATAGGTCAACCGAGAGAAAGGAAAGGATGTCTCGAAACTTGATGTTCCTAGGGAATTGCTTTGTTTGATGTATCTGAGATTTTAAGTTGTGGTTACATCATCGTTCGTCAGATGTCTGTCGTCTTTTCTCACGTCCGACCCGTCTGCGTGTCACGATCTTAGGTGCCAAGATTAGCAAGCTCGGTATCACCCTCAGGGCCGGAATTCGACCAACGCGAACTACTCGCGCTACTAGGCGTAAAGTACCGCGTTTCAGGCAACAGCTAAACCCCGGGCGGTACTAGCCACGTGTATAGTCGCGTCATAGTCCCGTTTTTTTCGCGTTGGTCGAATTCCGGCCCTGAGGGTGATACCTTTTCCCATACGACAAGAGTGACTCAATCATCCTCGAAATCGATTTCTTATTAGCTTGCCCTAGGCTTGGTGAACTCTATCTATCTCTTCCTGGCTGAAGATGTTCAACTGCCACGACTTTTGCGCTCCAGGATGCAAAAGTGAGTCATACAAGATTCTTAAGAGTATACTCAGCGAGTATTTGATGCATGCCACCCAAACTTGGAGAACGCAATCCTCTCTTTGCCAAAATTTCCTGCTCATTCCTGTCTTTCCTGGAACCCTACAGTGCACGCCCAACACCGACAATGCCCCCGGATACAGAAGCTGCTGTGACCCTGCGTCACTCTCTGCCCAAACAGCAATCCAATTGGAACGAGGCTATCCGACTCGAACCGGTCAAGCGTAGTGGTAAGGACAGCCAGATCCCAATTGTCCAACAGCGCCAGGATGAGACTTCTCCACCAACCCCACAGGAGAATTTCGATGAGTGGGACAAGAAGGAGGGCTGGCCAGCTGTTGCGGCCGGTTCTGCCATATTTTTTGTATATCTTGGCCTGGTATATTCATACGGTATTGTGCAGCTCCATCTTATCGAGAGCCAACTTGCAACTGTCTCGACTTTGTCTTTCATTGGATCTGTAGGTGCAGCAATGTCTCCTCTTACTGGTATGGTGGTTGCACGGATCATCAAGCGTTTCGGTTGCAGAAAGACTGCGTTTGCTGGAGGTCTCTTCTTAGGCCTCGGAGAGGTCACTGCGTGCTGGTCTACGGGATCAGTGCCTGCCATGTTCATTACCCAAGGAGTTTTGTTCGGTATCGGAGCCGCCCTGTTGTTTCTGGTATGTCCAATTCAATTCTCATTTGCATCCCTGACTCATCTTCGTAGCCAGCTGCAACTGTCCCGTCTTTATGGTTCAAGAAGAATAGAGGATTGGCGACAGGTGTTGTGTTTGCTGGCGCAGGCATAGGTTCTGCTGTGATTGCACTGACCCTCGATAAATTGATCGGCATCACTAGTCTGGAGACAGCCTTGAAAATTCTGGGGGTTTCTGCATGGGCTATCTCCCTTCCAGCATCTTACTTTCTCAAAGCCCCTGCGGGACGCGGTGGCACAGTGGCTGAAGTACCATGGTAAGTTCTCTCTTATGCCAGCGAGTCATTCTCGCATGTAAGCATCAGCGCCTATTTCGTAACGTGAAATTCCTCATCATGCTCTTCATGGGAGCAGTAGCAACATTCCCTCTTTTTGTCCCCCCATTCCTGCTCCCGCTCTATGCTGCATCGGTCGGACTCTCTAGCCAGACCGGCGCTGCCATCCTCGCGGCTTGGAACATCGCCTCCGCTCTTGGTCGTATCGGCATGGGGTTTGGAGCCGATGCCTTCCTAGGGCCCATCAACAGCCTACTCATCTCGCTTGCTCTTATTGGACTGAGTGCTCTCGCACTTTGGCCCTTCGCTTCCTCCCTCGGGCTTCTTATATTCTTTTCTATCCCGAACGGCATCGGCTCCGGTGGCTTCTTTAGCTTGATGCCCGTCGTCGTTGGATCGATTTTCGGGGTAGGGCAGCTTGCAGGTGTCATGGCGATGCTGTCTACTTTTCGGACGTCTGGATATGTCATGGTAAGATCATATACAACTTACTGATCATGGTTCGCATTCAATTTCAATTTGCCATGTGGGCGAAGTGAGACTGAATATAGGCTGACGATATTTTGAGACAAGGAAGGCACGTAACATTATCTGTTCGTAAGCTATGAGTGTCGAGGAGGCAAATCATTGTCCCATTATAGCAATGATTTGTACCTGACTGCCTCTCTGATCATCGACAT
Organism: Aureobasidium namibiae CBS 147.97; assembly: GCF_000721765.1. Lineage (NCBI taxonomy): Eukaryota > Fungi > Ascomycota > Dothideomycetes > Dothideales > Saccotheciaceae > Aureobasidium > Aureobasidium namibiae. The sequence goes on along the minus strand of NW_013581182.1, from coordinate 129,084 downwards.
GTACTTCTCCACGACGATTGACTGATGTTTCTTGTTGCGAACCAGTGTCTAGCAAGATCCTTGTAACAAGCACACTGACGGTCAAGTTTCGGCAGGTGAACTTGCGCAGCAACAGAGTATATGCATGGCTTCCGATTTTTCCAATGGGTCAAAGAGCTGACGGCAACAAAACTATTTTTCATTTATATGACCTTATTACCAAACTCATTCCAGCCGGCCGTAGCTTCCACAAGCAAATCATCTACGCCTTCAGCCATGGTTCTCACGCCATTTTCCTCAGTCCACACCACCCTGCTTCCCCAGAACAAGAAACTCCCCGGACTGCCCTCCCACCTCCACTGACAGATCCTCCACGCAACCCACGCATAATGCCCACACTCATCAATCTGACCTTTAATCTGACTGATTGGCGAATACAAACTCAATAGCCACCATTCCCACCGGCCCGGGAACATGCGAAACCATTCAGCGCCCATCTTTTTGTAGCCCCAGTAGGCGGAAAGCAGTTGCATTATATCAGCCATTGCCACAGCGATGGCGCCGATATCCTTGAATATCGAGCCATAGCCGGTGAGATAGGCGAGTGGATTGAGGTAGGACCAAGTCCAGTGCATATGGGAGAGATGAGCGGGATTACAGGCGATGAAAGCGATGGGTTGACGGAAGATGGAGATGAGGAGACTCGTTGCCACAAGACATATTCTGGCTTTGTGGACCTTTTCGGCGTAGTAGTCGTTGCCTTGGAACATACTTTGCTGGAAGAGAGTTTCTTTGCATACAGGACATGTGTTTTTGCTAGAGTTGATCCAGTCGAGGATATCCTGATTGCAGAAGACATGGCCGCAAGAGAGTTTTGTGGGTGAGTTTGTTGCGTCTAGTTCATCCCAGCAGGTTGGGCAGTGCTCTCCTTGCACTGGTGTTGGGTGTTCTAGTGGTTTTAAGGCTGCCAGATATGGCTTTTTGGTCGGTAGAAGTAGATACTCTGGACTTGGGATTTGTGAGGGAAAGAGGTGGTTCCAGAATATCGTTAGTGTGAAGATGAGGGCAGCATAGACCGGGTATTTGAACAGCGGAGCTGCGAAGCCAGTAGCCAGGACCAGCGTCTTGAGTAGTCGTGGCATTATGTTGTCGTCTTGCGTGTCGTCTGGCGAAAGAATATATTGAAGAAAGGAAGCTGTTTGTGCTTGGATATAAATGGTGTTTGTATTAAGGTTATTCTGCCGAGAAGGCAGCGGAGGATGTGGGGCACGCGCCGAATCCTTCGACAGACAGGCGCATCGAGTTATCAGGACCAATGAACACCTGTTGCGATGAGCTTTTATCGCAATGAACAGGTGTTAAAGAGTCATGTAGAGGCAGATGGCGCAGAGTGGTGTAGAATTACCTGGTGGAGGCTGAGAGACTCTATATCCGGATATCATGATCACCTGCACCGGAACGAGCGGGCAGGACAAAACTCGCGCCGAAGATCACTTGAACGACGATCATAGGAGCTATCTCTGGCGAAAGGTCATTCCACTGGGCGACTATATACATAATGATTCCTCCCTGAATGGTAGCCGTTAATAGCCAGAGATGATCAGATAGTCTAGAATGCAGTCAAGTAGATTGGGGTAATCTTGTGTAGAATAGTTTTTGTCTTGATATGCTGTCATGACAAAGGAAAAAGGTATGTACGTTGTGATCATCAAGTTTTCGTCATAGGGGTTTAGCGAAAGAGCGCTGGGTTGGAGTGCTGAACAGCACGATGGCCATGGAGTTTCCTACGCGTCCGCTGATAATAGACTGCACCCATGCCGAAGAGGATGGCTAGTATCGCAGTCCGCTAGGTATGGTCTTCAAAGTCGTCGGTGACTTTCGTGTGACTTGTGAGACTGGAGCTTTCCGGACTCTTGCACCTGTGTCTCTGCGCTTGGCTATGATGGTGCGAACGCATCGGGTAGGGATCGAGTGTCAAAGCTGCCATGAACGATGATCCAGTGTCTATCGTAATTAAGCGGCCCTTTGAAGGCAATGTTTTGACCGCTAATCGTCGTTCTGACATTTTGGAGGGAAGCCGGCTTCCTCTCTCGGGTTTTGGCGGTATCGAATATAGAGGCAGGACATGCCGTTCAGTCATACTGCTCATGCTGCTTGTGCAAAGCTTTACGCATCTCAGTGTTCCCGATGCATCCAAATCCGAAGGCAGGCAAGATACGGAAGCATCGCACGATAGTGGTAGAAAGCAAACCAGAACGGGTGATTCCCACGACTCTCTCCATCCAAGGCACATGGTGCTGTCTCGTTGTGAGATCCAAGCCAAGTAGATGCAGCGGCGTCGCAACAATCTGCGTCAGAGCGGGTACTGATAGCTGAGAGATGGTCTGGGGGGAGACTGCCAAGTTGTCCGGGACAGCTGCGGCTAGACGCGGCGCAAAGGTAAACGATCCGAACAGCGTCAACGCGTCACGTACGAGCCAAACAGTTGTTGCGGAACGTGAAGGACGGAGTTTGGGCATGGGGACTGTTGCAGTCGCTGCAGCTGCAGCTGTGTTGGCTACTCGGGATGGCACCCGAGCGAACATCTGAGCAAAGCGAACATCCTTGTAGACTCCGAGGGGGACATTGACCAGGAACGCAGAAGCACCGACGATAGCGCCAACATGCTCCGGGGTAAGTCGTTCTGAGATTGTTTCTGCGACATTGGCGACTCCATAAGTGCCAGCGTAAAGACTCCAGACAATTCCGAATGGCAGTGATAGCATGAATTGGCGGGGAGATTTGAGCAGCGACCAGGCTTGATGACGGAGACTTCTCAGCAGAGGTTGGTTTGATGCGGCCTTTTCAACAATGGCTCTGTCGATGATGGTCACTGTGGGAGCGACCAGAGTAGCGGAGAGAGCAGCAGCGGTGATATCACCGGCTAGAAGTTCCCATATGCGTGTGCTTCTGGTAAAGATGAAGGATGGCGACTCTCTGTGTGTTTGGTGTTGCATGTCCATCTTCACGGCCGATTATGATGGAATGAGAGTGGGTGTGAACGAGTGTGAGTAGGAAACGATTGCGATGAGAGATGCAGGTCAAGAGCAACGACCCGACCTGTTATCTGCATGACGAGTCAAGGCATTTTTCTCCTGACACATCGGATGTTGTTTGACGAAAGTTCGGTTTGCGGCGGCATTGTTTTTGTTGGAAATTAGAGCTGTGCACCGATGCACGCTGGGGATCGGTCAGTGCGGCCACTCGGCGCGCTGATACTGACTCTTCCATCTTTGAATCTCCAGAGGTCATTGTGGTCGTTGCTTCTTGGTATCCCTGACTAGTCGGTATCCCTGGTATATTCCACCTACACATGGCACAGTGTACTTGACGACTGTCGGGAGCCCTGCCGTACAGCTATCGAAACGCGTACCGTGACGCTGCGGTTGAGCTTTTTGGGAGGCCGATTCTTTGCCGCTTGTGGTTAGCGCCCATGTCATGGTATCGCATCTTATCAGATTGATGTCTGGATGGTATCCGACCGACACCGAGTCACGTCCGCCGTCCACCTCGGCCTTGTTTTCATCGTCCTGTAGGTGGTTCAAGAGCATGTTCTCCTTTGCCTGGGTCTTCTCACAGTCTGTTCGACCATGTCTCCGACCATGGACACGCACTCCTTTTCTACCCAGCCATGTATCCTTCTCTTCCACACGCCCAATCGCCATCACAAGAGTCCAGCGCGAACAAGAATCCGAACAAGCGCGTGCCGCCCGCCTAGCCCGGAAGCGTCAGTACGAAAAGACACGTCTTGCGAATGAGAACGATCAAGAACGAGAAGCACGACTTTTCCGACAGCGTCAGTACAACAAGCTGCGGCGCGCGAATGAGACTGCTGAAGCGCGAGCTGCCCGTCTGGCTCGTATGCACGAGTACAGAACAGCTTGTCGTGAGTGTGAGACTGACAAGCAGCGACAAGAACGCTTGGCTCGTGAACGACAAGCCAGGGCCGACTCGCCCCAGAAATTCCTGGCCTACCAGCGCAAGTTCGGGAGGAAACCAGAAAATAGAGAGAAGACGAAACAAAAGAACAGAGAGTATCGCAAAAAGCATCCCGGTGTGGAACATCTACAGCATGAGCAGTTGAGCATCCGGCGTGCGACCAGACTTGTCGAGCAGGTCTTCTCCGGTCGCTCCAAAACCATAGCCAACACTTACACATGGAAGACGCACACCCCTGTCAGCTTCGATGACAAAGTCGAGCATCACTGTACAGCTTGTCATCGGTTCCGCTTCTTGAAACACTGGTGGAAAGAGAAGTCCCGTCCAGAAACAACGGAGACAAGTTCCAATCACGACCGCTACATGTGCAGTCGCTGCTTTGCCAACGACTGGAATCTGGTCGTGCCCGAGACCTTTTCTGGCAGACTGCCTAGATTATTCACCTCTCCAGACTACCCTCCGCCATTTCGAAAGGAGCGACTCAAGGCTAACAAATCGGCACACGATATCAAGAAGCAACACGAGGAAGATGAAAAAGAAAACGAGCGTTCTTGAGCAGACCTAGGGTCATGTTACGCAGTCTGGAGTCGCACACTCTACACTGATACTCAACGATCGTTCGACGGAGTATAGGCCCCGCCCTCCAATAGCTCGAGCAAAACTTGCCCAATCTCCCAGCCCATGATGTAGCACGAGACTGCGATCATGTCAGGCATGTGTCCTTCAATTCTCATCATCATTTTCATAGCAGCAACACACATGGACCCCAAACACTGCCTCCAAACCAGCAATTGCACGACTCCCGATCATGTCTTGTTTAACCCCCACCTTCGAGGCCCATCATCACTTCTTCACGTAGATAGGCGTGGCTCTCGAGTGTCTCCTCCGCCTTGCAGGGCTCGCAACAAAGCAACGCACTGTCTGCTTGTCACGTCTGGTCGGCTCACATGTTCTGAATGATGTTGCCGCCTCACCCCTGGATCCAGCGTTGCTTAGTCACATGGCATTAGGGCTTCGGCTTTTTATCAGTTCTCACTTTTCGCGACGCGCGAGGTACACCAAGTCGGGGATTTCTTACACAGCAATACCTCAAGGCAAGCGAAACACACGTAGCTTATCTCATGCAAAGATGTCGGTTATCGAGCAAGACATCATAAACCCTCGATTAAAGGAGTGACTCGGTTGGATATTATGACGACAGGTAAAACAAATTGCAAAAGACAGACGAAAAGAGACCAAACCTTTCAAATCACTTCAAATCGTGCACCATCACACTTCCACTGCCTCAATATCTCAATTTCACACTCGTCACTCCCATCTCATTGTCTTACACCATCACCCTTCCTTCCTACAAACACCCACCAAACAGCTCACCCCACTGCCCACCTTGCCCCCCTGCTCAAGCACACCACAGACCTGCCTTACCGCCTCGACTTCCGCATCTTCCCCACCCATTTCCCTAGCCAACCTATACACCCACTGTTCCCAGAGCCTAGCGCCTAGCAAGCCAGTGACTGGGCCAACGGCCGCGGTGCTGCCGGTGTATGCTGGAGGGTAGAAGGATGGTTTGCCAGAGGCGTCGAGGAGGGGTTCGCCCGAGGGGGAAAGCATTGGGGTTTGGTGGTGGATCGTGCCTGCGGGTTTGATGGTTTCGTCGTTGATGGCCGTGTCAGGTGAGTTGGGAGGGGCTGACGAAGAGTTTGAGGATGTTTTGGATAATGTAGCGGGAGTGGGTCTTGTGGCGGCGGACTTCTTGGGAGAGGTGAGTTTCTTTGCAGCAGTGCCTTTGTCTGTCTGGGTAGGTTTCTTGCCGCCTTTGACGCCTACGAGAGCAGCAGGAGGAGCAGGAAGAGCATTGGCAGGTAAAGCACGGTTGGGTGCCTGCGCGACCATAGGACTCTTGATAGTCTTGCCCTCATCCTTCCACGTAGGTTGCACTTCACCCATACCCAAGAACATCCACATCCTCTTGACATCCCTGAATCCGGCATCTTCAAGTCTTTCCAAGAAGTGCTTCGTGGGTTCTCGTTCGTAGCCGCGTTGCTGCAGGTTGTATCCGAATTCTGCATTCATCACTTGGCCCCAACAGTCTGCTGTGACGTTGCTGAGGAGGGCGTCGATGAGGCTGAAGTCGAGGTATCCAGAAGGTTTGAGCACACGATGCAGTTCGCCGAGTGTGGAAGTCCAGTGTTCGGTCTTGAGGAGCGAGTGCAAGGTGCGTGTGGAGATGACATCGAAGGTGTTGTCTGCGAATGGCAGAGAGTAAGGCTTGTCGACGTAGACGGAGACGTGGTTGCAAGGGGCTCCCAAGATTTCCGTGCTTTCGTCAAAGTAGACTGTACAGACTTTGGCGGTGGGAAAGGAAGTTGCGATACACCAGCCCCAGTCTGCATTGGGCTTGCCTCCGAAGTCGAGGATCTGGGGTGCGGTGATGGACTTCATGTGTGCAGTAATTTCTTTGGTCAGCAAGGCACCGCCACGGATGTATGACAGCGCTTCGAGCTCCCAGAACTGTGGAGACACTTGCTCAAGGACCTGACGCTCCCTTTCGACAGCAGCAATAGTCTCCCTCTTCTCGTCGTCTTCAGGCGAGGGGGTAGGTAGCATGGTGGAAATTGGGCGACTGCACACTGGCCGACTGGGCTCTGCGATCTCGAAGTCATTGTGCAGCGTGCGCAGGTAAGCGGACTGGAAGTTGCGACGCTGGATGTGCATGGTCTCGAGGCGAGATTGGCGGTGAACAAAGACGTCTGATGCATGACGGCGAGACATGATTGATCTGAAGCCGGCAAGGAAGATAAAGTCTGTGTCAACATCTGAAGCGACAACCACAGAAGGTGAAGCAGGCGCAGAGACTGTTGTCGTCGTGTTCGTCGATGGTCTTGGTGATGGCGCAGTGCCAGGCGCAAATCTCACGCTCTTCTTAGACGGACTATTGTTAGCCGACACGAGCGATGGCGAAGTCATGTTGGGCGTAGTTGGCGACATGACCTCTTTGCTAACCATGGTGAACTGGTCTTCTAACCAACCCTTTGTGCGTTCAAAGTGAGCCAACGCTGACTGTTTTAGTTTCTCCTGATATTGCTCGTTGTACTCGCTGGACAAGGGCAAACGTACGTTGGGGATGATCTCTGCGACTTCGACTGTCGGGTCGATAGATGAAAAGACGTCCTTGATTGCCGTAGGTGGACCGGAAGGAAGTGCAGAAGTGACGATTGTTGTTGTTCGCACGCGTTGATGTTGTTCACTTGCGCTTCCACGCCAGGGAACACCATAGAACTTTTCCGCAACGCTGGTCGAGGGTTCCGGTTTGCGGATTGCCCAAGTCTGTGCGGCTACTGGAGCAAGTGAAGAAAAGAAGCCACCAGGTGAAGGCACACTCAAAGCAGAAATTGGATCTTGTGCAGCTGGGTCCTCAGAGTCGACTGTCAGCAAAGCAAAGTCTAGCCGTACGGGAGTGGTCTTGATTATTTCTCTCATCTCGAGCGACGCTTCTTCGGGCACTTCGAGTACAGTCTCAATGACCATTTCCCTAGCGACCTCTTCCGGAGACAGCTGGTGTAATGTTTCGAATGCATCTGGATGAAGTTGGCAAGGTGGCTCCCATTCATCAACTACTTCCTCTCTCGAAGCGAGATCCGGAGTCGATGGACAACTGCTCAAAGCAAGCTCCTCTGACGTCAAACTTCCATCCAGAGATGGTGTAGAAGTACCACTGGGTACCCTCAATCTCTGAGTCTGCCAGACCGAGAACGCAGAAGAAGATGCCAGTTTGGAGGCAGGCGACAAACCCACAGGTAACAAACCCTGTGGCTTATGGATAGACGGCCATTGGGAAGGAGATGGTATGACAATGGAGGGGTATCTGCTACGTTCCTGGTTTCCCACATGCTTCTTGACAGATGCAGACAACTTCAAGGGCACTTCTTCACCTTCACTGTCCGTAAGATCGTAGAGGCTGTCAAAGCTCGATTTGGAATCGCGTTGGCTCCACATTGACGAGACTACAGAAGTGGCGTCTGTCGCTGGTGTGATGGTTGCTGCCAACGGTCGGGGTGTGGGCACGTCGTCGGCCATGGGTGAAGTGATCATGAGCTTTGAAGGATAGCGATACGAGGTCAAATTGATCTGAACCTCATCTTCGATCAATGTAACACGAGCCTCCCTCCGAACCTGCAGAGGTGGCTGATAAACTGTTGTTGGTAGAACATATGTCGCCATTATTAGGTATGTTGTATCGTTTTTTTTGCTGTGATTTTCTTTGTTCGATGCTTGCTCGGGCTTTTTGGTGATCTCCCAGTATAATCGTTGCTGTTATTATGAATATATGCAAGTTGACAGTCCGGCCAGCGGATGCGAAGATTGAATCAAAGACAGAGGAAAGAAAGGGCACAAAACACAAAGTCGCAAAAACAGCAGTTCTGAGAAAGAGAAACAGGTCTGGGAATGGGCCTCTCAAGATGCTTAAGTCACTCTACCTTGGCGCTTAATCGAGGCAGTGGAGACCTTGTGGCTGCCACAAATATTGTTTCATACGCAATATCAGCAAGCAGGCAGCGCTGTCGTATATCCCTATCCGGGTTCCAAGAGACTGCCGGGTCAGGCTACCTGAAGCCTAGGCAAGAAGTGCAGGCTGGTCATTGGCTTCCAGGTGAAGACGTGCAGCATCTTTGCAGCGTTTATTGGCAATGGCGGCCATGCCTCGAAGCACACGCATAGGTTCCTGCATTCATCTTGCATCCGCTTTGTTGTGGTTGGTCAGGCTATCGCCCGGTATATGCAGCGCTACGTGGGCGCTTAGAGAGCGAGCCATTGGATGCTCAGGTGTCACACGCTGTGCGACTTGCAGGACTCATATGTCGTGGCATGGTGGTCTTGGCAACGCTCTCCAGAAACAAAGACTCGAGATGACTTGTTTTTCGAGTATGAAGACAATCGTTTCGAATACACATGTTGGTGAAGGAAGAGTGCAGGGCCTGATTAGAGGGAAAAGTCGCCGCTTCAACTAGGGTCGACGTCCCCACAAGCTCGGTCAAATTGGGCAGTTGCGAAAGACCGGCACTGTACATTCCAAAAAACATTTCTCTCTACGAGATGACAGGACAAAACAACAAGCCTCACAATATCGGAGCTCTCACACTTCACATCGTGCTTAGAGGCATCAACGTGTAGTCAGCGGCTGAATCGATGCAATCACGGCTGAAATGTGCTTCAGTCATTGATGAGATGGGGCGACCCTGTTCCGCGTGCGGTCAGTGCGCAAAAACTTTTGCCAAATCACTACGATTACCAAGCATTTGTCGCGACCATGTAGTCTCATCGTCGCTGGGTCGAGTAGCCATTACTTTGCAGATCTGGACAATACATTGTTCTGTTTCCTGAGATCATAGCGCATCGTCACCCTGCCGGATCGCTGGTTCTGAATCCTGATAGGCACCATTTCCACAAACATCTACCAGCGATCATCAATCATGTCGTATCAACGGATATTACGACTGGAGTCTTTACCGGGCGAGGTACTCGATGAGATATGCGACTCTCTCAACAAGAAGGAGTTGAAAGCACTCCGTCTGTCTTCAAAGAGGATATCTTCTATCGCGACCGCCCACCTGGCAAAGGCTTACATGTTCAACCTTTGCTCCTTGATGACTCGACGCAGTCTAAACAAGCTGGCCGAAATATGCGCGCATCCTCAGTTCGGGCCCCATGTCCGTAAGGTACATCTGTCCTCTGGCCGCGTTCACCCCCGAGAGATGCGAGCACTTATCGAAAGAGTTGAAGATATGCAGCGAAGGATACCGCCTCCAACTTCAGCTCAAGTCAAGCGGGCGAAAGCAAAAATGCAAGATGCCATGAACAGATCTACCAAAGAATACGAGCTGGAAGCTTCGGGCGATGCGGTTGCTCTACTTTCCCGCGCCTTTGCCGCACTGCGCTCTTATAGAACACCGATCATCCTGGACATCTCAGACTTTGAAGTGTCGCAATGGGATCCGGTCACTTTGTTTCTTGACAAGTACAACCACTTTCATGGCGAACCAGAATTGTGTTTCAAGTCGACTATGGAGCCTTGCCTTCAAGCAATCTTCGACACCAAGATGCATTTTGACGAGATCGAATTGACTGTCGACACACTCCCGATAGACCCCGACGAGAGAGGCTACAACACAGCTGAGATGCGCTCGGAAGACCTTGCATTGTTTTCCAGCCTGAAATCTGTGTCTCTCGACTTGAACAACACCTTTGACGATGCCGGAACTCAATCTACTGGGCACATACTGTCGTATGCCCGCTCGCTCGAGCATCTGGTCTACAGGCAGGGGTGTAATGATTTAAACCGCGATAGCTGGCTCACACCGGAACAACAGCCAGCACTTTTGAATGACCGCCAGTTTGAACGCGCTGACATTGTCCTGGGATCTGTTAAATCCAGTGGTCTGAAGTCGCTCTGTCTAGAGTACACCCCGATATCATACCTGGTCCTCATCCAAACCCTGGTAAAGCATGCCGATACCTTGACTGATCTACGAATCGCCAACGCATGCCTACGTGGTGGTACCTGGGCTGAGGTTTTCCTATTAGTCAAGAAGACTTGTCGATTTGTAACACAGCTTGAAGTTGAAGACCTCAGCCAGGCCAGACCGGACTTGAAAGATCACGAGTATCGTCCACTCGTGTTGCCTGAGGAATGGACGTTCTTGACAAGTCGTGGACGAGCAGGAGTGGGCGAAGCTCTGGAGGAACTTATTTCGGCTCCATCCCTAGAGACCTTGGATATAATGGACAGAAGAATGCGAGTACAGACCATTGAAGTCGATCCTAACTTTAACACTGTACATTTGTCGGATGATGAGATGGACTTCGTTGTTTAGCGAAGACGAAACCGCAGCTTTGTAAAGCCTTTGGCCCATCTCGGCTACCAGCAACAAGCAGTCACAACTAATTTGCCTGATGAACCTTTGTGTACTTCGAACTGTCCATTGACAGGGAAGTAAGATCGCCCATCTTTACCCCGGCCAAGATACATACCCGAAACGGCAATCCTTCTGACCACTGACCTTATCGCTATCTCTCGACCCCACACTTGTGTTATCTCCATGTTTGCGGCTATGGAGGAAATACATATATCAAGGTGCTCAAGACATGTTGAGGATAGAAAGTTTATTCTCACAAGTCACATCTTGCTCGTCGCCCAACATGATCGCTGCCACCGAAGTTCTCAAAGCTTGGGAGGCTTGTGACAAGACAGATTCAGCATTCATCCTCGTCTGCAGTGTCTTTTGCTGGCCGATCATCCCCGCTGTCGGTCTTGGATACTCCGGATACTCCACACGACGTAGTGGACTGGCTTCCTTTATGCCAGCTTTGCTAGCTGTCGCTGTCTGTACGATTCAATGGTGGCTATTCGGATACTCACTGGCCTATGGTGAGGGCAATGGCTTCATTGGCGATCTCAAGCACTTTATGCACCTCCATGTTCTGGCTGAGCCCGTTGGAACAATTCCTGCTATTCTTTTCAGCGAATTTCAACTCATCTTCTGCGCCACTGTATGTGCCATCGCAATTGGTGGTGCTTGCGAGAGAGGCAGACTCCTACCTCTTATCCCTTTCATCTTCGTGAGTATCTCCTGCTAGTGACTACTAAGCGGAAAAACAGCTTACACTGGTCACAGCTCTGGGCGACATTCGTCTACTGTCCACTGGCACACATGGTATGGGGCGGAGGCTTCCTCGGACAACTTGGTGCCCTCGATTACGCTGGAGGTGGCCCCGTTCACTTGTGCTCAGGAGCCACAGCAACAGCCTTGAGCATATATTTGTCGCACCCGCTCTTCCGCTCGCGCAAATCTGCAGAAAGATCACCAGCTCATCTGGTGCTACACAAACCACACAACACGTGGAGCCAATTGCTTGCCTTGGTCACCATCTGGGGCTCCTGGCTTGCCTTTGATGCCGGGACTACACTTGCCTTCAACTTCAAGTCGGTGATGGCTATGTGTGTGACGAATTTGTGTGCTGCTTCTGGTGCGATCACCTGGGCTTTCATGACCTACCACGAGACTGGCAAGTGGTCACTGGACTCGACTTTCTTAGGCGCCATCAGTGGTCTTGTCATGATAACGCCTTCGGCTGGTTTCATCGACATGTCCACGGCATTCTTTTTCGGCATCTTTGGTGCGTTCATCTCCAGACAAGCTCTGCGTATCAAGTTCACAGATATGGCAAGAAGGTGGAAGTGGGTTGACAATGGTGACACCTTTGCTACCCATTGTATCGGTGGATTCGTCGGCACAATTGCAACAGGCCTGTTTGCGCAGAAGGGGATCGCAGCTCTCGACGGGACAACCGAAATTATTGGCGGTGTCTTTTTTGACGGCAATGTCAGACAACTGGGTGTTCAGATTGTGGAAGCCCTGATTGGGTTTACGTGGGCGTTCAGCGTCTCGTATATCCTTATCGCCTTGATTGATTGTGTTCCAGGCTGGGAAGTTCTGGCGACCGACAAGTAAGTCTGATTCCAACTCGAAAGTCACAGTCACAACTAATACAGGTATTAGGGATGTCATGATCGGTATGGATGCGTCGCAGATGGGCGAGTCTCTGTACGAAGACCAATGGAAGGGAGAAGAGGATTATCAGCCATTCGCCGCAACGATTCAGCTAGAGTGAGCTTATCGACGGGCCAGTCTTATGAGCATCATATGTATGTTTTTCAATCGACTGTGACAATATGTTCAATGCTGTATGCGTCCCAGCTCTTGTGCCGATTATATGCGTGGAGTGGCAGGTTCCGAAGGCAGGAGTGGTCAAAACAATGTCCAATCTCGGCCTAGTTCAACTGTGGGCCAGCAGATCCATTGGTCAAAGCGAGCTGATTGGCGTCCGCCTGGTGGACTTCTTCTCTCTTCTTGTACTGGCTCGCAATGGTCACATGGAGATATCGATATCGATAGGAAGGCTTACCTGATATAATCGCATTATGGCAAGCATGCTGATGGTTTCCAACGCCTGGATAAGCTGGCTCCAGCGGTTCGGCATAGTCTCGATCGACCGTCATTACATCCACCCCGGCATGCGTCTCTACGTCCTGGGTCTTACTGCAGGCCTCGCACCGGAAGATTGATCGCATCTCAAGCTCTGTCCAGATACGTCAGATAACCAATCTGTATCGTCAAGCATCTGGAATTCATAGCAACGATATCAGCTCTCAAAGATGCCTCCCAAACGAATCAGAGTGTCCGAAGGATCGTGCTGGAGATGTAAAGACCGTCGAGTCTTGTGCGACGTGAAAAAGCCAGTGTGTGCGCGCTGTGAGGCTGCTGGTACCAAATGCGAATATGGCGTACGCTTGAAGTGGGCGAATGGAGTCGCAGCTCGAGGACGCTTTGCAGGTCAACTGCTACCTGTTCAATCACCTACACCGCCACCTCGAATTCGGTCTCCATCGATGCCTGACGATTGGCAAGTGCTTTACTTCTCCCGGGAGGTCCTTCCAAGATTCAGTCTTATGGACGGCGGACCTGGTATCGACCCAGCATGGCTTGTCACCGACTCGTCCATTCACCAAGCAGTCATCGCTGTCGCAAACGCTCATCGATTGTTCAAGAATCATGCCGTTCAGGATGAGACTTTGTCACTGATCAAACAAGCGCGATTGACGGCTATACGATCACTACGAACACGACTTCAGGACTCTTTCGATCTAGCACACGCCGTCACTTTCCCCTCTAGCGTTTTGCTTTGTATGCTGGATGGTATCATAGAACCGCAAGAGGATGGTCCCGCAGCAGCTTTCCATCTTCGTGGCGGACGCGCGATTCTCCAACACGGAAACCACCTCACAGAGGTTTCTTCGAACAAATCAGGGCCAATGTCGTTACTACTTTCAGTCTACGCCACCATGGATCTGACTTACGCGATAATGGGTGGAGAGGCACCACATCTCGGCCCAGATATCTGGCTTCAGCTAGCTGATGGCGAAGCATGGTGGACAGGCATCAGTGACGATCACGCTTTTGTCGATATCATGGCACTGTTCGCGCAACTAGCCCAACTCGGCCACCAAGCCCGCATCACCGGCCTTCCAGTCCCAGTACGGGAATTACTCGAGATTCAACTCACACTTGGGAGGACCGAAACTCGGCTTGATAATTTGTCAGTAACGTCTTTGGCAGAAGATGGCAGTCTGTCTATCGATGCTTTGGCCGTCTTTTGCTCAGCGTACCGAGCCAGCGCCCGCATCTACATGTATCGCGCTCTCTGCAGCCTTGAAATCTCCGATGTGCTGGTACAAGAAAGCGTCCAGGAAGGCATAGATGCACTTCAACAAGGCCCCGAGATTGGAAAGCTTGCGCATTGCTTACTGTTCCCATGTCTGATGATAGGCACTCACTGTATTGATCCTGAGGCTCAGCAGACTGTATTGAGCTCACTGGAGATTGCTGGCGACTATCTCTCTTTCGGATCTGTCAAGATCATGGAGCGTTTTCTGAAGGATGTTTGGGCAAATGGGGATCCCGACACGGACTTTTGGACCATGATGCAATCAGTGTCAGGCAAAGCCTTCATGTTCTGAGTTTGCACGAGAAACGAATCGTCTTTGAACTTTTCATAAGTGCTGAATTCGAGGCAGACTGACCCCGACTCCGTCGCATATCAACGAGGAAGGGGAAGCGCAAGTTCTTGGAAGCAATGAATTTACGGGTTGAGGACTCTTGTCCATGCTCCTGCTTACAAAGTTCTCCTCAAAGCTTCGATCTCTGCAGGAAACTGAACACCAGGTCCCACGCAGCATACACCAAGATCACGCCATGTGGAGTCCTGCGCATGTCGTTGGACGAACTCGGTTTCAGAGCGACTCGAAGCCGTTGGCCGAGCAAAAGTGTGGTATACGCGACGTTGGATGTATTTCAACACTTTCGATGAGGCACACATGCTTTGGTAGTACAGGGATGGACTTTATTCGATCTGTATCGTACTCCCAGTGTTCCTGCATCCAGCGCATTCAGTCCACCAGGAACAATGGCCTGACGACCAAGCACGGTATCGTTGGGATGTAAGGAGCGAGGAGTACAGACGGAATCCGTCCGTATAACAATGGGAGCTAATCTAGCCCCAATACAATTGTGAAACCCTCCGAAGAACCACTTACGAAGGGTTCGAAAGCCTCCAATCCCTCCATGTACATGGTATGGGTTTTGGAAGGATTACCTCCGCCCTTCTCTATGCCATATGGGTAACCTCGTAGCGCTCTGCTCTGTATATAAATCGACCACTTTACCCTCTTGTGGAAGTTGTACAAGAATCAACTATCATCAACACTTCTACCTTCCAATTCAAAATATACCTCCACCACTCGCTATGGCTCAAACATCCAAGCGCATCCTCATCGCGGGCCTTGGCCGCCACGTCGCTGTATCTTACGAAGTAGGACCTAGACTCGGTATCCAAAAGACCAACAGACAAATAGTGCTAGATGTAAGAATGACCTGCGAACCTCTGCACCCAAAACATCGCTCTCATGCTCATCAACCAAACAGGAAATCGACAAAGCCAGAGCTGCAGGCTACGAATGCTCAAGTATGGATGTGAACCCCGAACAGCCCGAAGAATCGATTAATCAGATCAAGAAAATGTTGACGGAACAACGCCAAGATCTGTTCATCATAGGTTTTGGACTCAGAGGAAACGCCGTATGTGGACTTCGACCTACGCTGATGCGTTTTGCCCGCTTATGGACCGATGTGCTGACGACGAGTGCTAGACTCTGACTGCTTTGTTCGAGAAAGCTGTTAATGTGTGTGTCGCACTGTCGCCTAGCACCAAGCTTGGATTCGCACCTGCACCGAATGAGATGTATAAGACGATCTTGAGGGTGCTGTCAGAGAAATGATCGAGTGGAGAAAGAGTGTTTCTTCTGTCAAAGGCTTGCATCATTTTCGACACGGCGCTCCACCGCATTGAGATCTGTAATGGTAGAGCGCTTCCTTCCCATATGCAAACGTACAACGCGTGTAGCTATCAAAATGCACAGTGTTCTCGAGAACTGGATTGTATTCATCGAGACACGGTATCATCCAGGCTCCCTCTGGATAAGTCCCCGATCCCGAATTCACTGTACCTTTTCACAGCGAGCATTGCGCTCCAAAGCTTCGCAGGAGACAGGAGTGTAGGTAACCGGGAGCTACGAAATTTAGCACACGGAAAGGTTGTTGGTTTACGAATCCTTGTGTACTTCCAAGGATGTTGTGTTGATTGATAGCAAAACCCCATCCATCACGCCGTTTCCGTCGATGCTAATTGCTCCAAGATGATGGTCACCCGCATAAACAGATTTTTGACATCTGCGGGCCTTATGATGCCTCGGGTCTGGACCAAACCATCGCCTTTATCCAACTTCTTATACAGCATGACAATCTGACATGCTGAAAAGATCCCATTCCCGGTGGATGCCGTATCGAGCCCAAGAACACTTTCCGCTCTTCCCAAGAGATAGAAAATAGAGCTGCAGATCAATGTGCCTTGTATGCCAGCACCAGTCAAGACTAGACCATTGTATCTCAGGCCAGGAATAGGTTTCACAGGGGTGGTTGCTATGCGCTCGGCTGCATTTGTGAGATGTTGAAGGAAAAGTTCGAAGAATGAGAGAATGCGGCAGTACACATCCATTATACTCGAGACGAGGGGAGTTGGAAGTTTCTCGTTAGGCTCGAGTAGAGGCTCCGATGTGTTGACTAGACTTGCCACTATCTGTAAAAGTTGCTCCGTAGATGCCATGACGTACTCGACCAACGAGAAGGTTCCAATGAACACAGGACCGTGTCTCTGTATAAGATGACTGAGATCAAGTCGTGATCTGTGAGGTCTCACTATGTTGCTACGGAGCTGTAGACCTTGAACCATGCTGAGAAGTGTGATCGTGGAGTCATTTCTTCCAATTTTGCTAGAAGCATCCGCTGGGATGGATGAGAATTGGTTTTCGTGAATGTAGTAAGTAGGCGGTCTGCCTATGCCGAATGGTAGAGGATGACTCCTCTTGCTGATTAGAGGGTACTTCGAGGTCCGATCAGGAGTGATCCAGGGATCTGAAGTCATCCAAGGGCGCGAGTTGCAAGACAAGACTTGATTCATGAAGTCTGATAAGCTCAATGTGGGATGGTTTCCAGGCCTGCAATTCCTGTTGAATTCCGCTGTAGAGCAGGCAGCATCCGCACCGCAATGAGAATCTGGAGTTGTTTCTTGGAAATTGTGACTACTAGGGGCATAATACGGTGTGTTGCCATACCATATATCGTTCATGGTAGCAGGCCATTCCCCAGATACCAGATCCGGCATCATTGGCATGCGTGTAGACACACGTGCTCGAGAATCGAGGAGATGCTGAGAAACTCCATCGGTTCCCATGTGAGCTTGAGCAGGCTTTGCGAAACTCTCTGAAAAATTTTCCACATGTTGTACTGATACAACCCCATTCGCAGGAGTTCCATGAGCCTCTAGATCAGTAGACGCTTTTTGGCGTTTGCTTGCAGAACGACAACCAGACGCGGAAGCTGGATCCAGCGCCTTCCGTTTGGGCCGTCCTACTTTCCTCTGCTGTCCAGTATCGCACTCTATACTGGCAAGAGCACATCGTACACATTTCAGATCATCAGCTTGTATCCGTCGACATTTTGTTTTACTCTTCCTGCAAGCCTCGCACGAAAGCCGTCGCTGTGATGGGTGAACTTCCATCTCTTGCTTCGCCGGATCAAACAGCTCAGATGAGAGGTACGGAGTCAGCAATCCGGAAATCCACGGCGAAGTGCTGCACAGCTCCCAAAATGTGAAGGAAAGCCTCCGAGGAGGGTTTTAGGAAGCATATGTTATGATCCGTATACGAATACGAGCGTGTCCTAGGGCTGGAGGCGCATACCAACGCTCCGACGGAGCTTCGGAGGGTTTTTGAAGAAGGCCAGAGCTCCGCGCGAGTTCCAGAGCGCAATGGTGGAAGTAATAGTACATATAAGGAAGAAAGTCATCATCGCTGTGACATGCGTTATCAATGTCAAAGAAGCACTTGCTATCTCCTTTCCTACTCCGCAGCTGTGTGTTTCGCCGTCCTCACTGGATTCTGCGAAATTACACAACAGGTCAGCCAAAAGTAATATCTCCACGCCGTCAGAGCCGCGTCAAAGCATATGCCATGCAAAAAGCGATGACAAAGCAATAATGCCGACATCATGTCAACACTTGCTGACTGGAAACTGCAGCTAAACATGGTCATCCTTGGGAAACCTCTTCAACAATCCACAGAAGCCCAGACTGAGCAATGGGATGCACTGTGGCGACAAAAATCCACACCCTGGGATCGCTCCGCCCCAAACCCTGCACTAATCGACGCGCTGAACGACAAAAGCGACATACTCGGTTCGTCCACTCAGAGCGGGGAGACGCGCCGCAAGAAAGCGCTTATCCCTGGCTGCGGTCGCGGGTACGATGTCCTGCTCTTCGCCAGCCACGGCTATGACGCTTACGGACTGGATATCTCTCAAACAGCTGTTGAGGCTTGTCGAGAGCTGGATGCAGAGCAAGGCAAGGACGACGCGAGATACCCCATCAAAGATACGACAACCAGTCGAGGTTCAAGAAACTTCCTTGTCGCGGACTTCTTCAACGATGATCTGTCCTCTCACACAAATGGTGCGGGCTTCGATGTAATCTACGATTTCACCTTTCTGTGCGCCATACCACCAGAACTACGCCCTCAATGGGCAAAGCGGATGAGCGAGCTTCTAGCACCAAATGGAAGTCTGATCTGCCTCGAATTCCCATTGGCAAAACCACCAAAGGCAGGCGGGCCGCCGCATGGTCTGAGTAGCGAGCTATACATGCAGCTCTTCAAGCAACCTGGCAGAGAGGTCAGCTATGCAGAGGACGGACACATTGCATCTGATGAGCGCTCTCTTGACCAAGTATCTGGTCTTGTGCGAGTTGCTCACTGGTCGCCAGCACGCACGCATGACCTTGGCAACGGGACGGATATGATGTCCATCTGGAAGCATGCGAAGAGTATCTAGTATTGTGTACAAGTTCTCGTTGCCACCTATTTTTATCGATGCCCCATTACGGCTTTTGCAAAGTTCACGAAATACAACATTGCCCTATTCATTTGTACATCTAGAACATCTTGCCATACTTGTCATCGGTGCCCTCCTTGACCGCCTCTCTATCCTTGATTCTGTTAACCCAAGCATGTAAACTCGGGAACGCATCCATCTCCTCCTTGGTAAAGCCTCCGAATTCCCACTTCGCAACCCAAGGCCAAACTCCGATATCCGCAATGCTGTATCTCCCCTTGCCGTTGCCTGCCAAATACTCTCTAGCATTTCCATCACTGTTCTTGCCGGAGAGATGAAGTTCAAACACACCAAAGATACGCAGACTTTCATTGTGGAAACGCTCGATAGCTTGAGGATTCTTTTCCTTTGAAAATTTGCTGAACCAGATTAATTGGCCTTGAATCGGTTGACCGGAGCCATGCCAGAAGAACAGCCATTGAATCATTTGCGCGCGCTCGAGTGGGTCTGAGAAGCTGAGTTCGTGATCTCTGTCGTACTTTTCGACGAGGTATAGCATTTCGGCTGTTGTTTCCATGACGGGAACAGGATGGCTATTGTCTGTGTTGTCTACCAGAGTTGGGATTTTGCCATTGGGGTTCAAGCGAAGGAACCAGTCTTGCTTTTGGGTGCCTTCAAAAAGCTTGATGGGGGTGAATGTGAATCTAGTACCGTAGAGGAGGGCCAGTTCGTGGAGTACAATCTGCACTTTCTGGCCATTGGGCGTGTTGAAGGTCAACAGATGGAGTCCATCGGCCTGGGAGACCTCGGATGGGGTGGAGTCGATGTAAAGGCCAGACATGTTCCGATTGATTATCGAAGTGAATTTGTGTCAAGTGAACGAAGGAGCAATGAAGTGCTGGACATCGTGTACTTATATTACCTTTACCAAGGCGTTGTTATCCCCACAGTGCCATATAGCCGATGCGGTGAAAGCATCATCACGAGATGCCCACAGGAATTGATCAGCTAGGTTTCGGCCGCAGGTGATGGACATCTCGAGCGGAGGTAGAGGAAACACATATCATATGCCGAGGCCAGTAATGCCAAACCTGACTATCAAGCACCTTTCACCAACACTTTGCCTGTATTGGTAGGTCGACGGACCTTGATTACCAAGGAGTTTGAAGAATGCGTTCAACCCTGATTGGTGCAGGTGCCGGCGTTGCAAACAATGAAAATCACGCCGTCCGCACCTTCCTAGAGAACAAAAAATCCAAATTCTTCGTACAGTTTCTGTTGCTGAACAACCAGCGATCGATCGCTAACCAAAACACATCGCACAAAACAGACAAAACAATGATTCCGCTGAGGCTCGAACTCAGGACCGCCTGTGTGTTAGACAGAAGTGATAACCAACTACACCACAGAACCAATTGATGACTAAAATTCCGGTAGCACTCAACACGTTGTCGCACATTGCAGCACCTCCTTTGAGCAACATCGCTGGAGAGCTTGACGAGATCAGACAGATGTATAACAGTATAGGCAACAGGATTGCGAGAAAAGGTTAGCAGAAACAAATATGAGCAATAGAAAATACCGTATTGGCAATTTGAGCAAAGTTTCTGAACGCCAGACCCAGCTCAAAACGAATGAGCGAACTCCATATCCCATATGTGTGTATACCTTGACCCAAATGCAATGCCCACCCCAAACGCCTCATTATATTCAATTTTTCGTGTCGGTGCCATCTTCAGTGAGCCGAGATCTCGAGATGACTGCGTTGTAGTGCTCTCGCCAGCTCTTCTTCGGTGAAGGGTGTGTGGTCGTGAGCAAAAGCAGCTGCTTGCTGCGCTTGTGATGGTGTTGACGTGGATGCTTCCGTTGTTTGTGCGAGCGGTGATGCCTTGGTGGGAGCTCTGACTCTGAACTCGGCGGTTTGACGGCGGGAGTAAACGGGACGATGCGGTTTGTCTTCTCTGGACTGAACCCGCGAGAGACCGACTGAGATTGACTATTAGCTAGATCCTCGCGATGGGTGCACAGTCGCTAAACATACCATTTGTGACATCGTCGTCGCCATCTGCTTCTATCTCTGTCGACAATGCAGGTGCAAGAGCTGCATGTCTCTCTCGCGGTACTTCCAGACTTTCGCGACCGCTCTTCACGCCTCCTGAAACACTATTCCTCCTGCTCATATTCATGCTGTTTCTCAAACTGCTTCTGCCTCCGAAACTCTTTCTGCTGATCAGACTCGCTCGTCGACTGGGCATTCTTGTGCCCATGGGACTGTATTCGCTCATAAAACTCTTTCTCCTCCAGGCTGATGCAAAACTGAAGGATTCGAGTTTCTCCTTGTGTTCTTTTTTGACCGGGGCACGGTACTTTGCTCGAGGCATTGTTTCCCCAGGCTTGTATACGTTTGACGGCCATCGTTCTCGGCTTCTGTTCGAGTCTGTCGTGGAGTCCTTGTGGATTGAAGAGTTGGGAGAGGCTTTTCGTAGGGCTTTCTTGATGCGCTCGCGGAACGCCATGGTCGTGTGGATTGTGTATGATGCGGAAGTCGCCGGATCGACGATTGAGGTGTGCGGTGGCCGAATATCAATGTACCACTTGCGTGGAGACAATAGGGATACACGGCTCCTCGTGTCAGAAACGTGGGATCACAAAGACCCTTTGTTCTGTTATGAAGGCGCAGGAGTTTGAACGGTCGGTTGGTCGCGGCTAATTTACGATTATGACGTGCGGCCCGTTGTGGTCGGCTTTGTTCGTTGTTTGGACAATGAAAGGTGAGTCTTGGGTTGATGAAAGGCGGTGATTGATTGAGGGCAATACGGTATGTATTCGAGATAGGGAAAAGAGGACAAGGAAGACAATTGACATGAGGAGGAACAAGAAAGTGCCGTCTCAAGGTGCGGGTGTAGGTTGCGGAGGACTTGCGTCTCTCCCCACTCTTTCGACACGGCGCACGGTTCTCAAAAGGCCCTGGTCGAGAACTACCGCCCGACGCTGCCTTCGGCGGTATTCGGCCTTACTTATGTAGAGGAGGGAAAGTGCGGAGGAGTATGGAGAAGGCTTGAATGACAGAAGGCTGAAGAATGTTTGCTCTGTGGTCGTCGGACTTGGAGGCCTCTCAAGAGATGATTACCCCCGAGATTGACATCAGCGACGATAGCGACGATCGATATGCAAAAGAAGCGTTCTCGAAGCCCATGCGTCTGGGGCAGGTCTCACTTCGAGGCCTGACGCCAGACGAACATGCATGCCAGGTTTTTGAATCATTGGGGGTGAGAACAGACGAACAACGAAAAGACACCCACTCTTACTTACCTTGCTTACTGTGCTTGTTCTTCTCGCGCACACACACAGACATCGTGTCCGGATGAATGTGGTTTCGACTTACCGGTAGATGCTCGTACACGAGCGTCGGCGTTTGAACAACAGATACCTGGGGTACCATCGTTGGTGAGGATGCTGCAGAGGAAGAGACGACCTTTCCAGACGGTGTTCTCACCCGCAGCCTGCCATGGATGGCTGAGTCGGCGAGTGGAATGCAGCGGACTCACGTGCGGCCTTTGGCCGTCCCAGCAACTGTTGCCAACATGAAGGAAACAAGACAGTCCAGCCACAGAGCAAACATGTCAAGCCATCGACGCCGCACGATAGCTCGGTAGATCAGTACCCCGCCGTCGACGCAAACTGACGATCGCCGCGTCACTGAGTCCTTGTTTCGCTCCCGCGTCTTGAGTAGTTCATCGACAGAAGAGTAATTTGGAGGCAGGAAATGGTGCTCGCTTCAGCCACAGACGCGGAATGTGGTTCGATCAAGCTTCTGTAGCGGAGCGGATTGGTCGCAGCAGTGATCGTGCAGGTTTCCAGCGCCCGTTTTCCTGCATGAAAGTGCCTTGAATCGCTGTGATGCAGAGCTCGAAGTGGAAGTTTCGACGACGTCATCCTCGTTGTGTCGTCCCTTCCTGTTTAAAGCAGGGCACTCGACCTGCCACCTTCCATTCTTGACCCATTCACACTCGCAGTTCATCCGAATTATAATCTTAACGACCGAGACCGTACTTGACGATACTACGAAACAACACATTCCCCCAGTGACGACCCATATCTAACGAACACCAACATGGAGAAGCTCAAGAAGATTTTGTAAGCTCTGTTCTGCCGCTGATCGCATACTAGTAGCTGACCTGTCTCCAAAGGTCTCCTGGACACAAGCAGGACGAAAACGTCATGTATAACGATACCAACTCCACCACCAGCTCCACTACCAGAGATGGCGCTGCTGCTACCCACCACGCTCCTGGATCCAGCACCCATGACACGGACCTTAGACAGAATGTCCTAGATCTTCAGAGCAACACCGGTTCCAGACCACCGATCTCGGAAAATGCCAGCACAGCAAGTATCCGATCAGGTGTCGTTGGAGCCGGTCAGGAGCCTCGCAACATTGAGGGTACAGGATTCACAGATTATGCCACCTCAGGCGGTTCGGGTGGTTTGGCCGCACCTCAGCAGACACTTCCTGTCAGAAGTGCCACCCCTGTTGGACAGGCCCGCCCCAGAGTCACTCAACAGGAGACCATGGACCCCAGTGGTTTCGTGAACAGCTCACATGCACACAGAGGTCTTGGCCATAACTACAACGGCGACCCCTGCTACGAGGCCCAAGAGGCGCCTGTTCCCGGATATATTCACCATCAGCACGGTCCCCACGGCACAGACATTGCCAACATGCTCGACCCTCACGTACCCGGTGAATTCCCTTCAGACAACGGTCTTGAATCTCACGAGCGTACAAGAGACGGCCGTTTGGAATCAAGCTTGACATCAGGCTCCCCAGGCCTTGGTTCCGGTGCCTACACAGCCGAGCAGCGCGCTTCTGCATTGCCTGGTCAAGGAAGCAGCACAACAGACTCAACTAGCGGCCACCACTACGGTAGAGACGCTGCACTCGGCGCTGGAGCTATTGGAGCCGCTGGAGCTGTTGGAATCGGTGCCCACCACCAGAACAACCTCACTGCCAAGGTCGAGGATCCTAACTACGATCCCCTGCTCGAGCAGCAGAGACAGGAACGCGAACGTGCTCTCGACGCTGCATTGCCTGGTAGCCAGAGATCGCAGCCAGACGCATACAACAACCGTAGCACCTCGGCTGTTGCGTCTCCGTCTACCACCGATCGCTCCTTCCCACTCAGCAGTCACCCCTCTGATACCACCGGCTCAAGAGACGTTCCATCCGACACATCCAGAGAGCATCACTTGGGTAGAGATGCCGCCCTTGTAGGCGGTGGACTTGGCGCTGCCGGTCTGGGTGGATCTTACAGACCTTCTCACGAGAATGAGGGTTACGATGATCAGCGCTTCGATCCCTCTGCCGCCTCTGGAGACAAAGCTACCCGTATTCCCAACCTGATGTACGGCAGCTCGAACAAGTCTACCCATGAAGGTCAGCGCACTGGCGGTCTTTCCGGCCAAGGCGTGAATGCAGCAGATACCGCCAGTGGTCATTCCTATGGTCGAGATGCCGCTCTGGCTGGCGGCGCTGGGGCAGCTGGGCTAGGTGTCTATGAAGCCCAACACCACTCTGGCGCATCATCAGGTCAGGGCGTGAACGCAGCCCAGACGGCTAGCGGCCAGTCCTACAATAGAGAGTCTTTGCCGGGCCATGGAGTCAACGCATCCGAGACCGCCAGTGGTCAGTCCTATGGCAAAGATGCTGCTCTGGCTGGCGGCGCCGGAGTTGCTGGTTCCCAAGTTCAGGGTTACAACCACGGCGGCCGCACTGAGACCGACCCTGCTTCCAAGACTGTTGGTCCTCACAAGAGCAACCTCATGAACGTTATCGACCCTCGCGTCCAGCCTGAGCCCGAGAAGATGAAGGACAGAACTACCGCTGGTCCTCACCAGAGCGACATGATGAACCGTGCTGATCCTCGTGTTGACTCTGATCTGTCCAAGCAGAATGAGCACCATTATGGCAGAGATGCTGCTCTGGCTGGGGGCGCTGGGGCGGCCGGCGTAGGTGCTTACGAGTTGAACAAGCACGAGCGCCCTACTGAGAACATTGGCAAATCTGCATTCGATCCGAGGTCGACGAACACTAGCAACGTGGTTGATCCGAACCATGACCCAATTCTTGAGCAGCAGAGAGTGGAGCGTCAACGTGCCTATGAAGCTGCCATGGCCAGTGGCACAGGTGGTGCAGGTGTCGCTTCTCACGAGCACGGCACCCATCACGGCACCAATCCTCAGAGCACTCTTGAGTCTCCATTCGCCTCCCGCTCTGCCAACACCGACCCTGCTCTGACACAACAACAATCAGGACACCATTATGGCAGAGACGCTGCTCTTGCTGGCGGTGCAGGTGCTCTCGGAGCAGGCGCGTATGAGCAGAGCAGACACCATGATGCTCCTGCAGGATCTGCCGTCGGAACCCCGATCTCCGATCCTCGCTCGACTAACACTGCTGGTGCTCACCAGAGCGAAATGATGAATCGCGCCGACCCTCGCGTCGACTCTGATTTGTCCAAGCAGAACGAGCACCACTTCGGCCGTGATGCAGCCCTCGTTGGAGGCGCAGGTGCGGCAGGCGCAGGTGCCTATGAGTACAGCAAGCACCATGGTAATGCTGCCGGAACCACCCACGGCAATACAACTGGCAACAATCTCAGTACTTCTACCTTCGATCCTCGCTCCACCAACACCGCCAACGTTGTCGCAGACCCTAATCACGATCCCGTGCTTGCACATCAAAGAGAAGAACGTCATCACCTCGGCCGTGACGCTGCTGTGGCCGGTGGCGCTGGCGCGGCAGGCTATGGCGCCTACGAGGCTCTTGATCCTAAGGAGCAAGAGAAGCTGGCCAGAAAACAAGCTCACGAGGCTGAGAAGGCACAGAAGGCCCAACAGCACCAGATGGACAAAGACCTGAAGCACCAGCAGAAGGAACGCGAGCACGAGATCGCCAAGCAGGAGAAGGCCGCTGCCAAAGACCGCGAGCACGAGCAGAAGAAGCTCGCCGCTGCTGCTGCTGCTGCCCACGAGAAGGAAGAAAAGAAGCACAAGCACGATCTCGAGAAGGCCGAGAAGCAACGTGAGAAGGAGGCCGACAGATCCGAGAAGGAAGCTGAGAAGGCTACCAGGGAGAACGAGCACCCGGAGAAGAAGAAGCACGGTCTTCTCGGCTTCCTCCACCGCGACAAGAAGCACGAGCCTGAGGAGGACTTGCGCCAACAGGGCCGTCTTCAGGAAGCAGACATTGCTGCTCACGAGCGTCACCAACGCGAACTTGAGGCTCGCGCTGCCGAAGGCTCTATTCCCGCTGCAGGAGCTAGCTTCGAGCCCTCGCTCGATGAGCAGAGAGAGCATTCTCTTGCTTCAGGTTCCGGCTATTCTGGCATTGAGGAGAAGGGACACCAGACTATTTCCACCGATGGCTCTGGCCGTCACCGTCTCCACAAGGACCCTCCTGCTAGCGTCTTGAGGGAGCGTGGTTCGGATGTTGATCACCACCCTTACGGCGACAGCCATGGAGCCAATGTTCGCATTGCTTGAGCGGTATTGATCAAGAGAGTAACGAGCGTTCAGCTGAAATTTTGAGGGTTTGACGATTCTTATAGTGTAATGAATTGCTTCAGATTATGATACAAGTTTTGTAACTGCATCACCCCTTCTCCTTGTGTGTGCCTACTCCCATTCGCACATGCTAATTCGAGCAGTCTCAGTCGCCTAGAACTCCACTTTGACTCCAAAGGAAAGGCAAAGGTTCTTTCACCTCAGCAACATGTATCTGATCGATTGGCACCTTCTGATGGCATGAGCTCGCCGGTTTCACCTCAGCAACACGCCTCTAGTGTTCAAGGAAGGAACTCAGTCAACTCACACTCAGGCGACAATGCAGATTCCTTTCCAGCATCACACCGTCGTACCCCTTCATCGAGAACGAACGCGTCGGCTTTGGACACTCTACGTTTACTCCAGTCCAAGCCATTTTCTACGTCATTTTCTAGTCGCTCCTCTACAGTATCCAAAGGCCTCGAAGAACCGAAAGACACTCGCTCTGTGATCGTTCCTGGGTGTGTTGTTGGTTCGAGTGCTTCTGATATCAAGAGAGGCGAGGACGCCCGCAGTTCTACGTTGCCGAAGCCACATTCTAGGCATGCGAAGCTAAGTAACTCTGCTTCAGATACTTTACGATCATTACAGGCATCTGCATTACCTAAGTCTGTTCTCGGTTCAGCCTTGTCCGCCTCTAAGCAGCACAAGGACGCTCGCTCGTACGCTTCTTCTAAGCCTGCCATTGCCCTAAAGTCCTCCGCCTCTAAGCAACACAAGGACGCTCGCTCGTACACTTCGTCTAGCTCCGCTCCTGTCTCTGGTTCTGTCCAAGGCTCTCACAACAAGCGATCGGCCCCTCTTGACTCCAGTCCGCGCCTTCCCCCTCTCCCTAAAAGAGCTAGGCCAAAGTACACATACGAACACATCTCAGTTGACAGCGGCGGCGGACGTGAGGTACCAGACTCGTGTGAACAGGAAGATGGAGAGCTCGACCACACACCGTCCGACGTACATGAACCTCAGATCCTCAAACTGTTCTCACGTCTGGCGTCCACCACCCCTCAACTACTAGGCACTCCTTCTGCTCGCTTTGTCTATCCTGCGCCTTCATGCCATGGCAAGACTTCGGACCACGCGTGTACCAGTGAGGAGTTCTACAAACACACGACCACTCACGCAGATAAATTCTACCGCTTGGCCCATTTCACGTGTGACTTTGGATGCCAGGCTGGTCTCGCGGATGAGTTTGCCCGCCAAAAGCACTTATCTGCAATGTCCAGATACACACGTTCCCCAGGACATGTGGCCTTTGCAGTTCTGACAGAGCCTTGTTGTCCGAGCCCAACTTCATCCTTCACTACAAGCGCATCCATGGCTTCGACTATCAGACAGTGACAGTCAGATGTGACATCTACGAAATGCCATTTGACCACATCGGTAGTCTATAGTATCACGTGGACGCTGGACGTGAGGATGCAGGTAAAAATGCACACTACAAGATGCTGTGTGCCAAAGTCACCTATAATGGTGTCATTTCTACTGAATGTTGAGGGAATCTGTCCGGTGCATCCAGATTGTTGCTTTCCATAGGGATTATTCATTCGATGGAACTATGTTAATACCCTGCCGACCCCGAGCTGAGGCAGCACAAACTGCAATGCAAAACTCAATCTGATATCAACCGGGCATGGGAGCTTTGCATTCGCAATGTATCGTTAGCAACGTCCTACGACACCCGTCTCACATCATCTCCACATCGGCTAGACAGATCAAGCTTCGGCGAGGCTTCGGTGTTGCATCGAGTTGTGACATCTTTCGACGTGCAATCTGCCAGCCATACCGATAAGCTAGATGAAGATGGTACTGAAGAGGACTCTGATGAAGAGCTTGTCGACAACGACGCCCCACCTCCTGAGGCGACCGCCACTGTTCACACAGACCCTCCAGACTACCCCCAGACGATCATAAGACACCAGACTGATATGGCGCTCCAAGACCAAATCGCCGCTCAGATCATCGACATCGCAGGATCAGGATATGCGACCTTCATCTGTCCTGTCTGCGGAGACTTATTTGACCATACGTTCCCTCTGTATCTGTTCTACCGCCATCTTAACGCTCCCGCTCATTGGGAATACTTCGCGTCGCGTGGTATCTTGTGTCGGTTTGATGGTGGGCGGGGTTTTCTAGATGGACACCACCGCTATATGCACTACAACAACGGCAGCTGCCCATCAATGCAGAAGCTAGCAGTCGAAGCGCCATACAAATGTACAACGAAAGCCACGCAATTATGCACCACTGATCGGACTCGAAACCTCACCCGTTTTACCCTCGCACACTGGATCAGATACCGTGGCAAGCAGCACTACAAGACGCGTAGCTCTTTCGATTGTGCTATATGCAAGTTGGGGTTTACCTCAGAAGCCATGCTCGTTGCGCATCTGCAGCAACCATATGGTTATAGCAAAACGGAAGATTCTAACGTTCATGCTACCAACAAGAAAGCGTGGTCTCCTTTGGCACGTTGACGATATCCACATCAACGCCTCTCCAGACTTCCACTTTCTACCTAACTTCGAGGAGATCAAGTCTGCGTTCGATGTGGCTACCCCTCGGAGGTCTCATGCCATATTCCAGTTTCGATTCTCTTCCTGGAGAAAGGACTTTCGTACTGCATACGCTGAGAGGGTTATGCGCATTGCCATCAGAGCGGCTACTGCGCTGCAAAAGAGCAACAACGTCGATCTCAAGTCATTTGCTGTTCTATCCTCACGGGGTTGTAAAGGGCGTCTGGTGCCATTCTTTGCAGCGGATCCTGCAACTGAGATGAGTCGAGTCGAAGCAAACCATCCCGCCACGGGCGCCCTCACACAGAGGCAGGTCATGGACTTGGCCGTTCGTGCTCGAACTGCCGCTCATGCAACACTGAACAATACGGATCAGTTGTTGTACGCCAAAATGCATGGCTGCCGACCACTGCTCGTCTCTATGGTCGTGAATGGAATATCGAGCAACTGGGTTCAACTGAGCGAGTTTGTCCGGCAATACCATGATCGATCTGGTCGGTTGGACGTTGTCGTTCGTATAAGGCTTGGTGAGAAGAAAACTGAATTCAGGAAGGAGTGAAAAGCCCAAATGTTGTCCTCACACCACCCCATGGCGACGTCGAGGGCGTTGTCCGCATCACGCGCTAGACTTGAAGTCTGACGAAGCCTTGATTCCCCTTCGCCAACGCCATCACTTGACAGTGTGATGACATCCGCAGCGTGGACGTGCTTCCACTTGCCTCCATTGTCAACGCCATCACTTGACAGAGTGATGACCTCTGCATCGCGGGCATTGCGAACAATATCTGCGCCCTTTCGCTTCGAGGAAGCAACGCCCAGCGGTTCCTTCTCTTTGCGATCATTGGCTGGTAGTTTGGCAGTGCGCAAGACATGGCGACGAGTGTGAGGCCGGGCGGTGGCTTCCGGTATCGAATAGGCAAATCTCACTGCGTCGACACGGACTGGCGCTTTGTGTTTCGATCGAGGAAACCTCAATGCTTCTTCCTCTTCCTCGTCATCATTGACCGGTAGCTTGCTGCTTTGCAAGATACGGCGGTTGTCGTAGTCGAGAGCTGGCGCTTTGTGTCCGGACCGAGGAAACTCCAATGCTTCTTCCTCTTCGTCGTTATTGCTTAGCAGCATTAAACCGCTGCAGATAGGTCAGTATCTTGCCCTCTTTATAGAGCGAGCGAACTAATAGTGACTGGTTAAGGTCCATCAGCGTAGTAGGAGTGTATATAGTAGATAAGCCTTTTTTAGGTCGTAGAGAGTAGGGATCGCAGTCTCTTTATCCGTCATCACTAACTCCTCAGAGAGCCTGTCGATTCCTGGCAGGGCGCGGACCAAACCTGACAGCTCCTCTCGGCTGAAGCTGGCCGATAGGCAGGGCATAGTATGCTCCGGTATACCAGATACGAACTGTTCCAACTGGCTCTTGTTCAGTGGATCCCATTCTGTGAACGACTGTACGATGAAGAGGAAAGTCGGCAAGCGATTGTATGATGAGGGACCGAAGAGCCGAATAGGGCTACACACCGACCAAGCAAGGAAGGCACATCAACCTAGTTGAAAGGAGCATCCTCAGCTTGATTCTCGAGTGACTGGAATCGTTCGTGTTAGCTCGCGCGATCAGAGAAATTCTCGAGCTGTCATCTACAGGTGATACTGGCAAAGACGGGAGGCGAAGTGGCAGTTGACGATACCATGCTTGGAATCAGCTTTGACCACTGAAGTTGATGCATGTCGTTACCGTGACAGAGGCTCCGAAGAAATCCAATAAGTGTCGCGCAAGACTACAACGGCATTGTAAACAGTTTTTGGCATTTTTTTTCTGGCATGACCTTTATGAATAGGCTGGGCATCTATCGAAGTGCTCTCTCTGGTCGCCTAGTGAAAAAAGGATGTTGGGGATTGACGGCGGTGAGAGAGACAGGGTGATACTCTCGACCAGCGAAATTTGTGGTCAGCGAGAGCAGAGAGCCCTCCATCTAGAGTCGAGTTGCGCCGTTCGACTGCTTTCCTGCGCGCAAACCTGCATTTCCCACCTATCTCTTGAATCTTTTTGTCCTTGCGCTGAGATTACTCTGGCGAGGACAAATGTATATGCTTCGTATGCGGACGTTTCTGTTGTAGCGTTTCGCTGTGCATGGTCTTTCGCTCGTTTGCGTACTTAGATGGTAGCAGCGCCTTCTTCCTCGGCTTGCACAAAGGGATTTGCGATTTCCTCGCTGCCGTCAAGAGGGGAGATGAGGACAAGGAGAGTTCCGCGGGCGACCAGAAGACCGAGGGGTCGGGAGGAGGTGTTGCCTTCGTCATCTTTACTTCAATTAGCTCTGGTTTGGCTCTTGTATAGTAATTAAAGTGGTGGAGATGGTTTGTAAGACGGTGAGAAGAGCAAGAGGTGGAGGTGTTGAGGGATCGAGAGGTTGTCGCATACCTCTTGTGATTTCTTTGACGTCGTCGAGGACGAGGTTCATGAGTTGATCGTAGCCCTTGAGTGTTCCGGTGACTGTGATTTGACATATATCAGCATTTCTGTTGCTTCGCTCCCCATACGCATGCGCCCAAGTCTGCATTTATGAATGCGCCAGCCACACCCCCCCATCTTCCTCTTTCTCGCCGCAAGGACAAAAGACAGACTCACCCTCTCTTCCTCCACTGAATTTGACCTGGATCTCCTTGTCCATGTACTTGTTCAAATCCAGGATATTCTCCTTCTTTGGGCGGGGTGTTTCCGAGTCGTTGTTATGCGATGAGTTGTTGTTGTTGTGAGCACCGCCGCGGTTGCCTCCTCTTCCTCCACGGTTTCCACCGCGGTTTCCTCCTCGGTTGCCACCTCTGAATTGACCACGTTCTGACATTGTTGTTTGTGGTGTGTGAGATGTGTTGCGCGAGAGGTAGAAATCTGACGTATTCAGCTGTGCTTGGATGGCGGAGTCTGAGCTCGGCGGAGAAGCGCACGCAGCGGGGAGGAGCCAGAGGGGAGGAGAAAGCGGTGGGCGAGTGACGATGGCGCGGTGCGGGTCAGTGCGCCTTGGGAGTTCCGCTCAGCGATGCAGGTGGGATGCGTCTTTTTGTGACGTGCCGTGATAGCCTGAAAATGAATTTGGAGGCGCAAATAGGCGTTTGGACGAGCATGGTCACTGGTCAAGCGTCACTGGCAAACTGCCACCGATAGAGCTTGTCTCTTCGCTTCATGTACGCGTGTCAGATTAGGTTCGCAGATGATGTTGTTGGCTCGCTCTATCAGGCTTTGGTTTTATTCCCGAGAGGAGCACCTTCCTCTTAGGACGTTTTACACCGCTCCGCCGGCATGCGAGGGTGGCAGGAGGACTACGCGGCCGGTGACGAATGCTCAGCTACATGCTGGGCCCAGACTGAGACAGGCTTGCTTTCAGGAGGCTGTCCCTGCCATATAGCAGACAGTACCCGGGTCCCAGTGAATGGCAGACGGGAGAGAGCAGTGGTCAGACTGCCGAGCTTCCTGGCCGACCATCAAGCTGCCAAGGCCCAGTCAGAGGCTTCGAAATAGACAGCGTGATGAGTGTTGGCGGCATTGGCGGCAGCGACACACCAATCCACCCGACCGGCCAACAAGTCGTCTTCGTCCATCAACCACGCGCAGACCAGAGTGACAAGTTGTCGTCGCTGCTGTGTGAGTACCTTCGACCACACGCCAGCGTCCACCGCTACCTGCCTCCCACCGCGCACCACCCACCGCCGTCCGCGCTGACAATGTCCGAAGCCGCTCCGCCCACCGACTCCCGCCAGACGAGTATGTCCACCATCACCCACCACGCCCAAGCGACTAATATGATGCAGTCAACCCTGCGGCAAAGCGCAAGAGAAGTCCTTCGCTGCCTCAATACCAGCAACAAGGAGTCACGCCCCAGAACAAGGCTCCCAAGACGAACAATGTAAGCAGCCAGCTACAGATCAACTATATCGCCAGACAATGTATCGACGACCTCCCCTTCGTCTCGAAAGAAGACACCCTTCCTGGTATGCTGGAGACGCTTTCGTCATACACACAGGTTCTGGATCGCCATGAGTCGCTGGCCAGCAATCTCGGAGCTCGTCCGCTCGGCCCAATCCTGATCAAACGCTTTGAACGCTGTTTCGATGCGCCTCCGCGAGTCATCGCCTCGCATTCGCACGCAAGAGAGTCAGACCTCCCTCAGGTCACCTGGCTGGATGTCGTCCACTTTGCCCAGGCCCACCCGTCACAGTTCACCCTGTCGACCTTTAGCGAGGGCCGCCGTGTGTGCCAGTTCTACTACCCTCAGAGGCAGGTGCGCGTGCAGATCTCCGAGGAAGACTACCTCTTCATCAACAGTGGAAGATGCCAGGATCTGATCCCACCGCTCCCCATCTGGGAAGATGAAGAGAAAGAGGTAGCCACATGCGAGCTCGTCGAGAAGGCCTTGAGAGACGTGACTGCCGCTGCCGATTCAGTCGCTGCTCGTACTCGTCAACTGGCTCATCGTCTCAAGGGGAGAAGGATGGCCATTCTCGAACGCAGGTCTGCCGAGGAGTCGCACAACCACCAAGTGCAGCAGCAAGCTCTACACCCGTCGTTTGTCTCGGTCAACAACACGCCCAACCAGCAGCCACCCATGAAGCAGCCTCAACAGCAGCCGCCCATGTCTCCCGAGAAAGTCGATCCTGCTTTGCACATCCGCAACGACCTGCTCAAGCACTTCCAATCTCTGCCTAAACAAGTTCCTCAACAACCAGACAACCGCCGTGTCTCGTCCATCCCACAACAACCACAATCGCCTCCTTTCCAAACGCCGCAAAGTTTCAATCACCACCCTCGACCAGCCCTCGAATCGACATCCACTTCAGTCTCTCCCGTCCCCACCACCGCCGTCGCCCTCGCAGCAGCCGCCGCCGCAGCCCAAGCATCCCACTACTCTCGCGACGAATCACCTCAATCCCAACCGCGTCACAACTTTTCCAAACCTCTGCCGCCATCGCAAGAAGTCTCGCAACCCTACCGCGCAATCTGCCAATCCCACATGGAGAGCCTGCCCCGGGGTTCACGCATCATGCCACCCTGCGACCGCTGCAGACGCCTGAAAATGGATTGTCTCAAGAACCTATCTTCCTGTGGTGGATGCACGAAAAAGCACGCTCGATGCCACTGGAAAGACGTTTCTCGACAAGAAGTACAAGGATTAGAAGGCTTTGACGATGCAGAAAGATTGGCGAATGAATATGCAAATGGCAGCAGAAGATTCAGTGCCGAGTACGCTCCCAGCGACACCAGTATGGATGTTGATGCCAGAAGCCCTTTTGATTACCCTTCTCACACTGCGGCTTCCACGCCTGGAGGCTTAGGCAATGTCGCGAACTTTGTTGCGCGCCCAGCAGCTGCGTACCCCGAGGTTCCGCAGCAGCAGCAACCTTATCCACCCCCTCAACCGCCTTCCCAGCCTCAACCCTATGAAGACGGTTATCGCAGTCAAAGCACTGTCTCTGTTGCCCAGCGCCCACCACCTTTCCCTGAAGATTTGACTCAACAACAACAACAGCAGCAGCAACAGCAACAAGATCGTACAATGGATTTGCTGCGCGTCCTCAGCAACCACGATAACGGCGCTTCAGCCTCTCCTGCTGCTGCCACTACGACCAACGTCGATCAACAAAACAGAAACAACGGTGCTTTCAGGTCGAGTTTTACTGCCGAAGCTACGCCTGCCACTGTGAGTCTGGGGGCAACGAACGGACAGACTGCAGCTCAGCCGCAAGAACAGACCAATGGTGGTGGCGACCAAGGCCAAAGAGTCTAGAATGCTCGGTTGACGCGAATGGTGGATGCAGGTGAAAGAAACACAGACAAGGAATCTTACGAGGAAAGACATCGCAGACGAACACGGAGATCCATGCAACAGTATCCGTCTTCTCCTGAATTGGGTGAAGGATCCGGGGGGAAAGAACAGCAGGAAGTTCATGTCCATCTGAGACGAGGGAAAGGAAAGGATTCGAGAGTCTAAGGGGTGATGTCATTCGTGTTGCCTGAACGCAGGAGTGACGGGAGTGAGATCAGTTTTGGACATTGTTTCTGAAGCATTTGCTACGCTACCTGAAGTTTTCGTTTGTCTCATCGTTATAGCGTTTGGAAGTATTGGATTAGCGAGTTACCAAGATACACCGAATGACAGATTAGCGAAAGCATCAAATCAGTATCAAAAAAGAAGTCTCGATCAAATCACCTTCGACTTTTGCATAATCGAGTAATCCCTTACAAAAATTGCTCAACCAAACACCATACTCTCCTCGTCCTCGTCTCCATCGCTCTCCTCCACCGACAACCCCCTCTCACCACTTCTATACCCTTCCAAGTCAAGAATCTTCCATTGACTTTTGCTCTTCTCCACAACAACGCAATTCCTCCGTTTCTTTCTGCCGTTGGCGACTAGATATTTCGGCGTCCAGTCTTGTTCAAACACATGCGCTACGTGACCTGCCTCGAAAAGCTCTTCCATGCTGCGCCAATGGTTTTGAATATCAACACCAGAAGGACAGTGATAAGGCAGACAGAGCAAGTAGTTCTCTCCTTCATGACAGAACAGACACAAGTAAGTTTCGTCGTCGAGGAACTTCAGCGCCGAGATGGATGAAGGCGTGGGGGAAGAAGACGGTAAAATGATTTGTCGCCATCCATTTACCATTCCTCCATCGGGCTGCATGGTTTGATACCACAGTGCCAACTCGCAGACTTCTGTGACAGGTTGATATGTAGGTTGTGCAGGGGCACCGATGACATAGGTGGTGAACACGCCGGGGGAGGGTTCCAGCATGCGTATGTCGAGGTAGGGGAGTATGGAGGGTGTGACTTTAGTTCGGCATCCAATGTCTTGAGTTGTGGGTCTGGAGCTCTGGTGCCAGAGAGAAATATGGTAATGGGCGGATTTGCAGACGGCGTTGAGGTGCGAACTCCAGAGATGGAGTGAGAGTAGAGGTTCAGTGTCTGGATCAGGAGGGTTGGACCTGGAGTTATGGATGCAAGTGATGAGGTCTTTGGTTGCTGGCTTGGTTTGATCATCAACCGAGGGTGTAGAGAAGACTATGGCCTTCAGTCGACTTTTGGTCAATCCACCTTCGAGGTACGCGAGTGTGTTGGGGAGATCGAGCTGTGGCGTTTCTCGCTCGGCCATGTCTTTTGCACTGAGTGACTCTGGATCTGCGGCTGCGAGATCAATTTGGTGCCGTAGCCATCGCGAGAATGCACGGAACTGGCGCTGCTCGGTGCCTAGTACCTGTACTGTCTCGTGAACGAGTAGTTGGAGAGATGATAGGGTTGAGAGGATAGAAGTGAAAACATCTGGCGATACGTTGAAGTGTGTCGTGTTGGAATAGTATCGAGCCAGACCTCGTAGATTTGTTGCGACCACAGCACTCCGTTCAAGCACCGGAAGCAGGTTTGTATGTAGGATCTTGGAGAGTTCGTTGTAAAGTGTTGTCATGGCGTGATCCCAGCGTTTGTGACCGCGCTCAGCTAGCTCATCCCGTAGCCATTCCAGAATCGTCGGTGTGAAATGTCCAGTCATGGCGAGGTGATACAAGTTGTCTTCCAAAACTCCCTCACCCTTTTCCTCCAACGTCTCGTTCACATTCTCCATGAACCGAGAGGGAAGATTAGTGTGGGTCGTCCAATCGCTTTTGGCCGACACAATGCTGCATGATATGTACCCGCACAAGTCACGAAGCTGTGCTGTTCGCGAAATGATGAGGTGCAGATGTGACCCCCCAGATGACATGAGTGGTATGTCGAACAGAGTAATGTGTAGGTTCTTGAGGCCTTGATCGTCTCCTTCCAGTGTCTCATCATCACGATCTGCTCGCAAGATAGCGTGATGCTTTGCTCGAGGATGTGATGTATACATGACAGGTACAAGAGAGTGTGGTGTATCATCATCCTCATCCATAGGCCACATGATACCCTCACCGGGAAAGGCAGGTGTGTATTTGATCTCGAGAATGTCATCTACAGTGACTCGATTTCTACCACCTGCATGTCCGACAAACATGACATCGGCCACCAATCGATCTTTTCTCTGCATGGAATCAAAGTAATCGTCTAGGGCTACTTGCGTAGCAAACATGTCGTACTTTCCACTAGCAGTATGTCGAGTCGGGATCGGACTGAGACGAGGGAGTATCGACTCGACATCAAGGAAAGCCAGTTGACGAGGCAGGTCTTTGAGCAAAGCTTCTTGTCCTTGCGTCTCAACATCGTCCTCATCGTCCGCGAGTGATGTCTCATCAGGGTCGAGTCCAAGGCGACTCCATAGATCATTGATCATAGATTGATCTAGCGCAGGCTTCGAAGGCTTCTTTGACTCGATGCTCTCTCGTGTCGATACTGTGCCCCAACCTAGACAGGTAATTTCGCCCCGTGCGACCTTTGACTTCGGATTTGCAGCATCGATACTGAACGGATCATCACCACCATGTCGGATGATCTTTCCAGTTTCTCCAGAGACGATATCCACGAAACCAGTATTGAGAGCTACAGCCAAGCATTTGCCTGTGATTGTGTCAATCGCGGCACAGGCATGGATGATTCATAGAGACCAACCATCACGGATCCACTCGAGACCAACGGCGACTGTGGATGGACTCTTTCGTTTGACAACAAAAGCGCGTTGGCCGCCAATGCGGTAGACTTCGATTACTTCATCTTGTGTGACAACCGCAAGCAGATCCGTCCGAGGACAATAGGCGAGAAGATGAGGTTTGATGGTGTAAGACAGTGCCTTCTCTGATTGCAACGGGAGGCGACACTCGTCAGCCATTTTCATCAATCACTCGAATGCACATTCGTGAAATTTTGAGGAGGGTCGAGAATGCAAAAGTCGATGTCGATGGTTGCTGGGAAATGGTTGTTTACTCCCCAAAGTCCATTGTCTTGGCGGCTTGAGATGGCAGTCGCGATACGCACAACATCACGTTTGGAAAAGAGGCCATGCGGTCGTAGACATGGGTAGTCACAAAAACAGTCAAGATGGTAGAAATGATGTTGACGTTCTGGGATCATAGCCAATACATGTTCGCTTTTCGTGACACAACTTAATTACGCCTAACAGAACACACACCCTTACACGACCATGTATCCATCTGCCACAGATTTGATATCCTTTGAGAAAGAAATGTCCTGGCCCATATTCAAAAGAGTCACCGATGAAACCTGGATAGCTGTTATGAAAAAGAGGACAGAGAGCAGATAGGATGAAACTTACATCGACCTCAACATATGGCCTGGTCTTTGCGAAACTGACGCTCATGGGGAAGAACTCGGCCTCGCTCTCCGCCTGAGCCTCGAACTCGAAGCTGCCGTTGGCATTGGTGTCATCCACGTCACCGATAGTCCAGTCGATGCTGTCGCCAGAAACCTCATACACAGCATCAAAGCTGGAAACAGACGGCTCGCTCGTTTGGTATGGTATCGAAACGGTAACATCGTTGAGAGCATCTCCCCCAGTCAGTTCGTATTCGAGGGTGATGTTGTATGTGCCAGAGCCAGTCTCGTTCACCCAGGCAGTAAAGGTGATGGGAGGGTCGCTGATATCTTCAGCCTTTGCAGCCAGTCTCCAGCGCATGACACCAATTGCGTTGTTTGCCGGGAATCCTTTTGACGTGTCTGAAAGCTGGATGATCTTGTCGTTCTTGAAGACGGCCTTGTCAACCTTGGGATGGGAGTTGAGCTGTGCGCCACGAGTGTCACCCAATGCGAGGGCGAGTTGAACTTGTGTAAGGGAAGGATCGGTGATGCGAAGTTGGAGATCGCCCTTGACTTCGAATGACTCCAGAGATCCTTCGCGACTGAGCTTGGCTGAGATGGTTTCGGCGACGGTAATGTGAAGACCCTCGCGATCTGAGGAGGAGGCAGCGGGAGCCGCAGCTTGAACGGGAGCGCTAACAGCAGGAGCTGACGGCACGAGCGGAGCCTCTGCTTCTGGACCAAGATCGCCACGGACTTGCTCGAACATGGATGTCGTCTTTGTCTTCTTTCCGAGCTGCATACCCTTAGCCCGGGCAGGGAGAGACTTTTGGAAGGACTTGTTCTTCTCGGCGTTGTAAGAGTCGTAGGTATCGGTGACTGCGGGTTGAGTAGGCGGAGGCGTGTAGGTGGGGTATGAGGGAGCGCTGGGCATGTTGGAGCGGCCGGAACGAGTGGCTTCTTTGCGCTGCATCTCGAGTTGCTTGGCCTTTCTCTTGCGCTCCTCGGTGGCTTCGAGCTCCTTGTTCTACAGGAAGTGTAAGTATGTGATGTTCTGTACAGCGACTCGCGCGGCGTACTCTTGAGATGATGTCCTGGATGCGCTCCTCGTGCGATTCCATGTCCAGGAAGGTCTTGATCTGGCTCAGGGTGAGGTTCTCGCGGTAGCCCAGAGTAACCAACTCATCAAAGGCGCTCAGAAGCTCAAAGGCATTGCGCAGAATCTCGCGCTCGTCCAGACTTCTGCAGATGCTGGTAACGACTTGGGCGAAGAGGTGTAGCGAGTCGATGTCCTGGAGAATGTTGGACTGACGGTTGGTGATGAGGACCATGTATAGCTCGTCCAGGGGCTGATAGACAAAGCGGACATTGTCTTGCTCGACGGTAGTGTGCTGGGTACCGCTGTCGGTGAGCTTGGGTAGAGAAGCGAGAAGGCCTTCGATTCTCGATCGCTGCATCTCACGGAACTGGCGAGACAGGACGGCCTTGCCGCCGCGCGTGCAGATGGATGCTGCCAAAACAACCTATACCATTGCGTTAGCAGGGTCTAGATACACGAGATAGTTACAATTACCATTGTGTCGGCAGAAGAGTAGGACAGGTGCGAGAGTGAAGACTCCAGACAGAAAGTAGGCAGGTTATGGTATAGCTCGTTGTTACTCGGACCTTAGTTGTCCTCTCCTGGAACTTCCCCACGCTTTGTGGCTCCTGCCTGGCTGGCGGCCATTTGTTGGTCCTCTTCTCAGCCAAGCCTCCGCCCCGCTCCGCTCGCACTCGCGCTTGCACTTTGGCGTTGTCCGTTTTCGTCCTTCCAACTTCTGCTGCCTGACTGCGACTTCTTCTTTACAGCCAACTTTGCGCAACTCATCTCAACAGCGACCCGTAAATTTCGTCTGTACTAGACACGTTGACAATACTGTCTGAGGTGTCAATACTGTCTCTCAAGTGCTGCAAAGGTCTGCCGCCTTCCAAGACGCTGCGCATGTGTACTGTGGCAAGCCGCTAGCTCACGTTCCACCACTCTTACTCTTCTGGCATTCCTTTGTCCTCTGCGCACAACACCCAACCCCCTTGCCGATCCCTAGTATTACCAACCTTCGCATCAGCCGTCATGGCTACCACTCTTCAACCTTCCTTCGGCCTACAACAGCCTGAAGATTCCATGGAAATCTCATCCGAGTACGGCAACAACATGGACGCCGACATCGATATTGATCTCGATGCCCCCGACGCCATCGACACAAACATGCAGTCTTTCCAGGTAGACGACCACCAAATGCAAGAAGACCCTAGATCCGACCGCCCAGACGATCTTCTCATGATCGATGACTCTAATCTCGACGACACCGACCGTATGATGCAAGACGACGCTCCGCTTCCACATGAGCAAGACGAAGAATTACTAGACTTCAGCGAAGACGAAGAAGATGTCCCTATGAACCCTGCAGAGCCTAGTCAGGCCGACAACATCTTCCTTGTCGCCCAATCTGAAGCGCCTGCTCAGCAACCTGTAATCATCGAGGAACCTGTCGAACTTGTACAGTCTGACATGGCCTCCGAGCTCTTGTCTGAAGGCGTCCAACCCGTCAACGTTGAAGTCCCACAATCAGAAGACGTCTCTGAACAGCCTCGTGTTGAACATGCCGAGATGCAGGAGCCTGTGCCTGACCAGACCGTGACCAACGAAGACTCCCAACCGCCCGCTGACACATCACTCGACCAAGTCGCAGTGTCAGCGCCTGAGCCTGAGTCTAAAAAAGTGACACAGCCTTCATCTCTCGCGAATATCGCCGAACAGTCTGAGATACATGTTGAGGAGCCTGTCATAGAGTCTACCGAGATCCCTAGCGCAAACGACGAGATTCTAGAAGAGAGTGCACAAGTTGTACAACAACACACGACACAAGAGCAGCACTCAGAACAAGGTAAAGATAATAACACCACTGGCGCTGCCCAGGAACATGATGAACCATCCACTAAACGCACCTTGACTCGTCAAGAGACCGATCTCTCGAACTACACCGTCCCTGATGATTACTCTCGCGAGAGGCAAGTCAACTCGCCTACCGTGACCGGCCTGCACCCCACCGTCGTTGAGTACAACGACCATGAGGTTTACCTCTTCCCCTCAAGAGATCCTGCTGTGCCTGAGCAGTATTTACTGCAGAACGAGAACCTCGTGACCACTAGTCTCGGCGATTTGCTTCAAGCTTGTCGCACTGCTCTTGGTGATGGTATCAGCGAAGACGAAGAGCTGGTTCTGGGTGTAGAGGAGTTGGACCTCTATGTGAGCGAAGTAAGTCTGGCCAAACCCCTTGCATCCTCACCTGTGGTTGCTAATAGTTTTCCCCAGGACTCGACACCCGCATTCTCTACCAGCTTTTCCGAGTTGCTTGACATATATCTGCAGTTGCACAAGCTTGATGGCAACGACAACCCTCCCCCGTTCCGTGTGTCTTTGACGACCAAAATTAGATTTAGCAACCGCTTGGCTTCGATCACTGAAGCCATCTCGGAAGGCAAAGGATTCTCACAGCTTCCCTTCTTGCAGTATTACGACTATGATGTTCCCACTGAGTTGCCCGAGGAGGACTTTGACGATGATTTCGATGAGCTCGCGAAGCTTGAGGAACCGCAGCAAACGCTTGAAGAGGGTGCTACTACTGTTGAAAGCGCACAAGATGCCGCTGAGGATGAGCAAGCCGCTAATGATACATCTGCTCCTCAAGCTGAAGAGCAACAACCTGAGCCAATTGGCTCCGCCCAAGAGGGTGAGTATGAAGACGAAACATTGGCCCAGCACGATGTGCCCGCCGATGCTGCCGACCAGTCTGAGTACATTCAGGACGACACTCAGTACTTTGATGCTCAAGGCGGCGAGTCTGAGCTGCTGGATGAAAGTCACGTAGATCAAGAAGACGTTGCTCATGCTGAAGCTCAGTCCACCACTGGCAATGTCGAGACCGCGGTCGGGGATGAAAGTCACCATGATGACCAGAATGCCGAAGAAAATGCACACGCCGAAGACGCCTCTGAGCGTGCCGAGCACGAAGCAAACCCCGAGCAGCCTGTTGAAGAACAACAGGAGTACGAACCAGAAGGCGAAGAGCACGAATTTGGCCACGGCGAGTTCTTTGACGAAGATTACGAGTACCAAGATGGTGAAGTACACGAAGAAGAAGGTGCTCACGCCGCCGAGGAAGAAGCAGCCAACGACGATGGTCACCACGAAGAGGAGCAAGAGTTCGAAGCTTCTGCCATTGAAGAACAAGATGACAACGTGTCGCCTTCGTCTGGAGAGACTCTTCACGGCGATCAGCTTGAAGTTGGTCAGAATGATGAACAAGCTACCCAGCAGAACCACAGCAGTGCTGAACAGTCCGCCGATAATGCTGTTGGTGATGCAAAACATGACAGTGGCTCAGTTGATGGAGCTGTTGGCGAGGACAAGGTCAAGCGCCAGTCAATCGCCGTCGAGGATGATGCATATGACGAGATCAACTTCGATGACGAAGACAGCTACGACGGCGATGGCACTGAACTTGAGCCAGTACTCACAAACACGTCAAGCAAGGCATCTCCTGGGGCCAAGCGTTCGTTCTCGGAGCTTGACCAAGTGGACGATGAGCAAGACAGCAAGAAGGCTCGTGCCTCATGAGCGTCACCCATCTCAACATGGGACGCCTCGTCATAATCCACTACAACGAACATCTTCGATGAAGCTGTGCTGACCACACTATGGTCAAGACTTTCCGAGATCACCACCGACGGCCACAAGGCAAGCCGGACTCACGACTCGGCCTGAGTCCTTGATCTTCACTTCCTTTTGCTCTGTTTTCACAGCTTTGCAGCGAAAGGCCTGTCTGCTAACCTCTAGTACCGAAACGGAATACTAACAATGTCCACGCAGGTCTCCAGCCAGGTAAGGAGCGAGTAACAAATCTCATCTCGAGTCATGCATATCCAAGGATACAATGCTGCATTGCCGAGAATGAAGACATCAAAAGCATGGCGTTCTGGGAAGCTTGTTATTATGGGTCGAACGAGTCCTAGCAGGTGCATGGTTTTGCTGTTTCTGGCGTGCTTTCATCTGCGCTTCGCGAAAACGATACCCCTGCTGTTGATTTCTGCTTTTGTCACTCATCCCTTACTCCCCATTCCCCGTCACACTAGCTTAACCAGTTTCACATAGTCAAATGCAGCATTATACTTGTACTTCGACTCATGTGTCAAAGCAAAGCCTGGATAGAAATGTTGCAAAGTCATGACCATGATCTAATCCTCCTTCCTCTTCTCATCGCCTTCGCCAACACCATCCAAA
Organism: Aureobasidium namibiae CBS 147.97; assembly: GCF_000721765.1. NCBI lineage: Eukaryota > Fungi > Ascomycota > Dothideomycetes > Dothideales > Saccotheciaceae > Aureobasidium > Aureobasidium namibiae. The sequence goes on along the minus strand of NW_013581182.1, from coordinate 85,425 downwards.
AAGTCCCTGCAAGTCTGGACGATGACCTGATGATCCTGCTGCTGCTTCAAACCACTGACGACAATGACAGCAACGACACCCTCGACACCCTTGACTCTGACTGGGAAACCACCACCATGAATGGCAAACTCCTTGGCCTTGTCCAACAAACAATACTTTTCGGCAAAGGCCTTTTCGTCTCCTTGGAACTTGTTGTGCATGTACCAAGTACTGCAGCCAAAGCGCAGAACTGTTGCACTCTTTCTGTTCACCCAAGCGGTGTTGTCTGGGGTGATGCCGCTGCGGACGGCTGTGTAGAAGAGAGGAGTGCTGTTGGCTAGTGTAATGGAGATTACGGTTGAGCCAGGGAAGGTGAGGAGGCGAGAGCGTAAAAGACAACCTAGGTCCCAGGCGTCGGAGACTGTGAAGGAGGGGAAGAGGATCGAAGAGTCGATCTGGGAGATTGCTGAGAGGTCGGTGGGTGGGTTTGTGAGGGGGTAGAGTGTTGAGTCTGCCATTTTGGTTGCGGGTGTGGTTGTTTTGGGTCGGCTTGGTTGGTAGAAGAGTCAATCAAAGTGTTGGAGAAGGGGTTTCGAGGTTGAGGAGAGAAGAGTTGAGAGATGTTGGTTTGCAGGAGCAGCAGGCCTCAGAGTGACCGCATGCGGCACTGTGACATGTGGCGCCGTCCTCACCGCCCAGACTTGCGGGGCAGAAACCACGACCCCCGAAGACTTTGATACGAAGCAGTCAGGGTCTGCTTATGCGGCATTCCTTGTCGTCTGTCCGCAAAAGGCCTCGGTCGTACGTTCTCTAGCACTTCCTCCCGAGCTCGCGCCTTGGGAATTTTTCTAGCAATCCGACCATCATTTTTCTATACACATCCGACATTTGCGCCTCTCGCTCACCACAACCGCAAATATGGCCCCTATGGACGATGACTTTGTCCTCACTCTCTCGGACAACGAAGACGGTTTCGCCGACGAACTAGCAGAATCCGAAGCAGAACCTGCGCCCATCTCCAACAAGAAGCGCAAGCGCGATTCCGACGTCGCAAACCTCTCCAAGAAAGACAAGAAGTCCAAGAAGCAAAAGAAAAAGCAGCAACAACAACAAGCGGATTCAGAGGATGAAGAGGAGCAAGCAGCTATCGATCAGGATCTAGACCCTGAGTTTGAATTCCAACTTGGCGATGGCACGACGGCGAATATGGACGACTTTGACGGCTGGACTGCTCATAATGCTGCCAAGAATGCTGGCAAGAGATTGGTTGATATCGATGATATTATCGCAAAGAGGAGGCAGGACAAGAAGACTGACGGTGAGGATGAGGTTGAAGATGACGAAGAGGAGGTTGAGTTTGCTGGCTTGAGCGACGATGAAGACGTCCTTGCTGAAGACGCTTTCGGCATGGGTGCTGCTCCTGGTGTCGAAAAGGACTCTGAAGACGAAGACCAAGAAGAGGACGAGGACAAGGGCAGCGATGCTGAGGATGGCAGCGAGGCTGGAGATGAGTCTGACGACGAGTCTGTTGCCGAGCATGTCCCTCACCCGGACGACGACGAGTCAGACGCTTCAGATGTCGAGGAAAAGGAAGACGCCGAAGAGGCTGAGAAGCGCGCTGCCTTCTTCGCTCCAGAGTCAAACCTGGACGGCGACAAGGATCCTGCTGCAAAAGCCGTAGGTTCGTTCCAGGAGCTCAACTTGTCGCGTCCCATCATCAAGGGCTTGTCATCTGTTGGCTTCGCCGCCCCTACACCCATTCAACACAAGGCCATCCCCGTCGCTCTCCTCGGCAAGGATGTCGTCGGAGGTGCCGTCACCGGTTCCGGTAAAACCGCCGCCTTCATCATCCCTATTCTTGAACGCCTGCTCTACCGACCCAAAAAGGTCGCCACCACCCGCGTCGCCATCCTCATGCCCACCCGTGAATTGGCTCTCCAATGTTACAATGTCGCCGTCAAGCTGGCCAGTTTCACAGACATCACTTTCGGTCAGGCAATCGGTGGTATGAGTTCGCGCGAGCAGGAAGCAGCTCTCAAACAACGTCCTGATGTTGTCATTGCCACTCCCGGTCGTTTCATCGATTTCATGCGCAATTCGTCTGCTTTCCAAGTCGATACCATCGAGATTCTTGTTCTCGATGAAGCTGACAGAATGCTCGAAGACGGTTTCGCAGACGAGTTGAACGAGATTCTGACCACCATCCCCAAGTCGAGACAAACCATGCTCTTCTCCGCCACCATGACTTCCAGCATCGACAATCTGATTCGCGTGGGTCTCAACCGCCCTGTTCGTCTTATGGTCGACAGCAAACGCCAGACCGTCGCAGGACTCACCCAAGAATTCGTGCGTCTGCGCCCAGGCAGAGAAGACAAACGCATCGGCTACCTTCTCCACCTCGTCCACGAATCCTTTTCCACAAAAACCATCATCTTCTTCCGTCAAAAGAAGGAGGCTCATCGCGTACGCGTCATTTTCGGTCTCTTGGGCCTCAAAGCCGCTGAATTGCACGGAAACATGTCTCAAGAACAACGTATCAATGCCATCGAAGCCTTCAGATCCGGCACCGCCCATTTCCTCCTCGCCACCGATGTCGCATCCCGCGGTCTGGACATCAAAAACGTAGATGCGGTCATCAACTACGAAGCACCCCAAACCCAAGAAATCTACCTCCACAGAGTAGGACGCACGGCTCGTGCAGGCAGACAGGGAAAATCGTGCACCCTGGCCGCAGAACCCGACCGCAAGGTCGTCAAAGCCTGCGTCAAGACCGCTCGCGCCCAAGGAGCAAACATCAAGTCGCGCATTATCGACGCCAAGGTCGCCGACGACTGGTCGCGCAAAGTCGATTTGCTGGCCGTCGAAATCGAAGACGTGTTGCGTGAAGAAAAGGAGGAAAAAGTGTTGGCGACCACGGAGATGCAGATGAGACGTACGGAAAACATCATGGTGCACGAAGACGAAATCCTGAGCAGGCCGAAGAAGACGTGGTTTGAGAGTGAAAAGGACAAACGCGCTGCTCATCAACGCGGCAAAGAAGAACTCAATGGTGCCATGACGCCGGGAGCTAAACTCAAGGGCGACAGGAAAAAGCTGTCAAACAAGCAAAAGAAAAAGTTGGAGGACAAGGATGAGAGAATGGAAGGTGGAGGTTGGAAAAAGGGAAAGGCGGAGAGAGACGGCAAGGGTGTTTTGGAGAAGGAGAAGAAGGGCAAGGGCGGTAAGAGGCCGCAGAAGGATACGAGGAAGGGTGGACCTAGGAAGTCGATGTAAAGAGTTGGTGAGATGAGAGGAAGGGTGTTTTCGCATGTTATGGAGCCGGATATAAGTGTCAAATCATCATGAGCGTCTGGACTGATCATCTGTTTTACTACCGGGTTCAGACATGAGAGTAGTGGGTAGCACTATCTATTGGCAAACTGAGCGAGCCTATCTACCTACTGATCATCAAAGGTCGTAAATTATGAAATTTATCTGTGATTCTCCTACATGATGTAAAATTGTCTATATTGCGCCATCCTCTACTCCTCGCCAAAGGGGAAGTTGAACTTCAACAAACCATTCAAGCCACCGACCCAATGGTCATGACCATCGGCGACATTGCTTCCTCCGGTTCTAACAATAGACGGCACACCGCCACCGCCCCAGGTCCTCTCTTCGCTCCTGACTTCTTCACCGACAACCCTGACCTCCATGCCTCGCGTCAAGCCTTTCTCTCTGCGAACTCCATCGACAGACAACTCAATCTCATCACTGCGGTTCTTGGGGGACAGACGCAGAGTGATAGGAGTATTGGAGGGAAGAACAAGAGGGCGGAAGGAGAGACTGCGAGGGCAGATTGGAGTAAGGAGAAGGGACGAGACCAGAGGATGGACGATGCTGCCGCCAGAGGATAGTGAGTAGGCTGTCGAGCCCGTAGGTGTGCTTATCAACATGCCGTCGGCTACGGCTTCGGTCAAGAAGCGACCTCCGACGTAGATGTTGATGATGCTGAGATGAGGTGTGCGGCCACGGTGGAGCAGGACTTCGTTCATGGCGAAGACGTCACAGTTGTTGTTGACTTCGCAGTCGGAAGAGCACATGGGCGACGAAGGATCGGCGTGGGTGATTGGAGTACCGTCTGCAGCAAAGATACCGACCTTGAGTCTGTTCCTGAGAAGTACGCGAGATGAACGTGATGGGCCCATGGACATGCCACGGACCGAGCTCCAGCCTGAGAAGACGTCCTTCTCTTTACCAGATTCTGTCTCCAGAAGGGCACTGCCGTAGCCTGCTGTTGCACCTGACATGTAGACTTCGCGGAGGGCACGCTTGTAGTCCGAGAACTTCCACTCGCCGAGGAAGCCCAGGGTACCCATGCTGAAAGAGAGAATTGGTGGGACATTCTGGGCGTTTGCGAACAGAGATGAGGCATGTAAGATTGTGCCGTCACCGCCCAGAGTTGAGGTCAAATCGACCTTGTCTTGCAGACGAACATTTTTCGACGCTTCCGTGGTGGTGTAAATGGGGAAGGAGAAGTCGGTATGCAAGGCTTCGGCGACCTTGGGCTCGAAGATCAGAGAGACGTCAGGATAGGTCGAGTGGATGTGGTTGGCGTATTCGTGGACGGCTTCATCGACAGTGTCGGAGCCAGACTTGTGGACGATCAGGATGTTCCGAGGGGGCTGAGGCCATTGTAGCGAGAGGAGATCGTGGTGCTTGGTCTCTGAGACAGATGGTCAGCGTCACAATGTCTCAGCACGTGGGTGCTAGGAAATACCTTGGTACGAAGGGCGGATGCGGTCTGGCAGAACAGCAATGTCGCGCAATTCACGGCGGATCGCCGAATGAGAAAAGCATCTCCGGGCGACAGATCGCAGCAGAGGCAGACATGGCCGTGTCATTTGTTCATGTCAGATGAGGAAGACACAAAAGTGACATTTCATGTCGAGGAAGGAGCAGACAGGGAAATGACATGGCCATGGTGGGGCATGCGAAGCTTCGAGTGACGCGATGGACCTGGTCCATTCGCTGATCAGAAGACGCTCTTTGTCCAACCCCGACCACGTTTTCATTCTTATTGTCTTCTTGTTGCATGTCTTTTCGCGTGTCCTAGTCGCACTCGGTCCCGTCGCATCCAGAGACATGTCGCGCATCAACACCGAGGGTGTTCGCCAGCGCCCTATACCCAAATCCGAGCCTGCCGTGGAACCCGAGATCAAGCTCACATCCAACAATGACAAGCTGAGAGACGAGGACCACCCTGCCGGTCCAGTCAAGCATGGCCGTCCCATGCAATATTTCCGCGTTGCCTTCTTCGCCGTCTTCTTCCTCATCGCTGCTCTGGGCATCCACTCGGCCCAACTCCTCGGTGCTCCCTTGTACTTCTACAACAAGGACTACTTTTACGCATGGCAGGCCGTCTGCAAGCAATACTTTGCCCTCGTCCTGATCACCGGCACCTACCTCTTTGCCCCCACTGTCATCCGCATCTCCGGTGACGCCTCAGTCAGCGGTCAACTGAGACAGTTTCCTGATGGCCGTCTCGAGTGCGACTTCCCCGAACGCCTCGTCCTGGTTGCGAACCACCAAATCTACACCGACTGGACATACTTGTGGTGGGTTAGCTATACTGCCGCATGTCACGGTCACATCTACATCATCCTGAAAGAGAGCTTGAAGTACATACCCATGATTGGTCCCGGCATGATGTTCTACAACTTCATCTTTATGAGCAGGAAATGGGCAAAGGATCAGCCGCGGCTCAAGCATCGTCTCGGGAAGCTATCTACAAGACACACCGGCCCGATTCTAGGGAGAAAGGACAAGAGTGGTTTGGATCCCGCTTGGCTGCTCATCTTCCCCGAAGGCACGAACCTTAGCCCAAACACTCGCAAGTCGTCGGCTAGATGGAGTGAGAAGTCTGGCATTCCGGATATGAAGCACCAACTCTTGCCTCGCAGCACTGGCCTCCACTTCTGCCTGGAAGGACTCAAGGATGGCGTCGACTGGCTCTACGATTGCACAATTGCCTATGAGGGTGTTCCTCGCGGCTCTTACGGTGGACAACTTTACACTCTGCGATCCGTCTACTTCCAGGGTCGCGCTCCCAAATCTGTGAATCTACACTGGCGCCGCTTTGCCATTGCCGATATCCCTCTACACAGCAAGGAAGAGACTGAGAACTGGTTGCTGAATCGTTGGAGAGAAAAGGATGACTTGATCGAGTATTACCTCGAGCATGGCAGGTTTCCTGCTGATCCTACTGCTGTGGATGTCGTAAAGAGATCTGAGGAAGAGAGCAAGCACGCAGAGTACATTGAGACGGAAGTGAGGCCGAAGTCTGCTTGGGAGCCGTTGCAGTTGTTTGCGCCGCTGCTCTCAGCGTACTTGTTGTGTAACATTCTCATCAAGCTGGTCAATCTGGTCTTGACGGGGAGAATGAGCTCAAATTAGAGGATGGGTTGCGGCATATACTGGCATAGTGGAGGATCGATTGGTCACTGGCGTTTGGATGAGGCTGCACATTATAGGTCAAGGCTTGACAGGATACCCCATGGGCCTTTTTTTCATATGGGTACTACTCATGAGGAGGCATCCTTATATATACCCACCCTGCTCACAATGCAACATGAACAAACACCTTCTTTATATGCCATATGCCCAGAACTTCGCTGTGTCTCTCATGTAGTCCCGGCCAAGACGCCACGGATGCAAACGAACAAAACAATAGCTCTCCCCTTACAGAGCAAATCTCGTCCTGACCTTTTCATCGCCAGCCTTCCATTCCCATTCTTGTCCACTCCTCCTCTGGATACCCTTGTCGATTCTCCTGAGTTTGAGCGTGAATCTCGGTCCCAGCTCTTGCAGTCCAGCCCTGATATCCTCCACTCCCTCAACCAACTTTCCATCCGGACCCACGATACTCTTCTCAGTCGCCCTCTTGTCGCGGAACACATATCTGTGTCTCCTCACGAAAATGTAATCGCGCTGATTGTGCAGAGTAACCACCTGTCTTCCCTGAATCTGCGGCTGCGGAGGGAAAATCTGGCGGAACAGATGCGCAGTCAACAGACCCAGTGGCGTGCGGAAGTTGTTCAAAATCAGCTCCGGGTCGTGAGAAGTCGGGTTACCATGACCAGGCAGCTTTGCACCTTCCACCCAATTCGAAATGCTGAAATGGAACATGGGTCCGTGAGGTAGATGCACGATGTCCAGTCCTGCAGGCTTTTTCTGATCTTCGTTCAGGATAACCACATGTGTGTAATTTCTGTTGGACGCAAATTGGGAGATCTCAGAGACGCTGTATTTATGGGCGTGGAAGTGTGCAGTGCGTTTGATATAGACCGAGTTTGGGAATAGCGAAGTCAGCAGCGAGGCTTCTTCGTGTAGGAAACTGTTGATGCTGGTGGTGACCAAGACTTTGGGATCTTTGTCGTTGTTTTCGAAGAGCGAGGGGAACTTTGCGGCGAGGCCTTCGGGAGTGAGGCTGAGGTTTGTTGCTGCTGTGGAGGGTGTCGGTGAGGGTGCGCGGGTTGCTTTCTTTGCAGCGGCGGCCTCATCTTTCTTTTGCTGTTTTGCGGCTTTGGCATCTTCGTCGTCCTCGTCGTCTTCCTCGTCAAAGTCGATCATGGAGTCGGCATCGCTGTCCTTTCCCTCTTCCTCTTCTTGCTCTTCCTCGTCCTCATCTTCCTCATCCTCGACTTTCCTCCTCTTGATCGCATTCAGATCTACACTCAACCCCAACTTGTCATTCTCCTCTCCATCGCCAGCAGTATCCCAGGTTCTCTTTCTGTCGATTGTCTGCGGGATATTCTTTGCGCGACGAGCTTCCCTCAGTGCAGGGTTCTTGTCCTCAGTGCGTCTGCGGCGGAGTCTATCGTCGCGTTTTGTGTTTTCTGCTAGACGCTTGTTTTTGACGTGTTGTTCTTTGCGCTTTATTTTGTTGCCGATCTTGTGAGGGTTACGGGACACCATGGTGAAATGATGGGGGTTGAGAGTGTATGGGAAGCGATGTGTTTGCGTGCAAGTTGTAGGGAATTAAAAATTCTTGGAGACCCTGGGAGAATTTCTGGAGGTGGGCCTAGTGAACAGTAGACTATTGCTAAACTACACAGGCCTTTCTTATGCTCGTCACGACAGCTGTTCTACGAATGCTGTAAACTTCAAGCAGCTTTCTCAAACATCGTCATTCTCAAAAGTGCTGAATCCACGCGAGATTAGCTATTGGTATATATGTTGTCTTGTTAGGTAGTGATATCTTATTCTGCACTTCTATCAGTGACCTCTGCGGCATGAGATGTGCGTTGTATAGCAAAGCTCGGGCCATCTACACATTTTCGCGGTGACCTCGATTCGATGATGGAGCGTTTGAGCATATCATAACTCGTTGAGTCACCCACGCCGCCTCTCTCTCTGCGGCTACTCGTATCGTTCCTCATCTGAACAGATTTATATGTTCAAGTACCTGTGCCAGGTCACCAATAGGCAATTTCCCCTTCCGCAAAGGCACACCAAGTCCTTTTCATCAACCCCGTCCACTTGCCGTGCGGTTGTCAACACTCGCACGAGAAATACACCAACAATGTCCACCGACTACGTTACTCAAAAAGGCCAGGCCTTTGACAGAGCTGCTTTTGAGTCTCTGTTGCGCCGCAAGGTTTTCCTGTGGCAGAGTTTCGAGCCTTATGGTTCCGTCAAGGGTCTTTTCGATTATGGACCTCCGCTCGAGCAGCTCGAGAGTCAAGTTATCCAAATCTGGCGTGATCACTTCATTCGCTCTGAGAAGATGATGGCTCTCAAGTGTTCGATGCTTACTCCTTATGAAGTTCTGAAGACTTCTGGTCACGTGTGAGTGGTTTATCTTCAATGAATTGTTATAAGAATACAATGGACTGACCATGAACAGTGATCGTTTCGCCGACTACATGTGTACGAATTGTGTTCACGATGTGCTTTTCTGATGATACTAACTCATCTCAGGCAAGGACCCCAAGACTGGTGAAATTCTCCGCTCAGACCACTTGATCGGTGATGTGCTCGAGTCCCGTCTCAAGTCCGACAAGGAAGCTCGTGGCGAGAAGGTCGAAGAGAAGGAAGAAGACCCTAAGAAGAAGAAGAAGGCATCAAAGGCCGCCAAGGGTGCCGTCAAGCTCGACGATGCCGTCCGCCAGGAGTACGAGCACGTTCTTGCCATGCTCGACGACTACACTGGCGAGGGTATGGGTGAGCTGATCAAAAAGTACGACATCCGCAACCCTTCTTCCGGCAACGAGGTTGAGCCCCCTGTTTCGGTCAACCTGATGTTCCAGACCCAGATTGGTGCTTCTTCCAACTCTCCTGCATTCCTCAGACCCGAGACTGCTCAGGGTCAGTTCCTGTCTTTCCAGAAGTTGCTCGAGTATAGCGATGGTCAGCTTCCTTTCGCCTCTGCTTCTATCGGTTACTCATTCAGAAACGAGGTATGCACAGCATGACTACCATAGACAGAATCATGCTGACACATCAAAGCTTTCACCCCGCGCTGGTCTCCTCCGTGTCAGAGAGTTCTTGATGGCCGAGATCGAGCACTTTGTCGACCCCGAGGGCGGCAAGGCTCACCCTAAGTTCCACACTGTCGCTGATATCAAGCTTCCTCTTCTTGACCGCGACACCCAGACTTCTGGCAGCACCAAGCCCACTTTGGTCGCTATCGGTGAGGCCGTCAAGACCAAGCTGGTCGACAACGAGACTCTCGGTTACTTCCTTGTCCGCATTTATCAATTCATGCAGAAGATCGGTATCGACATGAGCAAGCTCCGTTTCCGTCAACACATGGCCAACGAGATGGCTCACTACGCTTCCGACTGCTGGGACTGTGAGTTGCTCAACAGCTACGGCTGGACCGAGTGCGTTGGCTGTGCCGACCGTTCCGCTTACGATTTGTCCGTTCACGAGAAGGCTACCGGTACTATCCTCCGTGCCCGTGAGCAGCTTAAGAACCCCGAGACCATCGAGGAGTGGGTCCCTGTCATCGACAAGAAGAAGGCCGGCCCCAAGTTCAAGAAGGATGCCAAGGCCATCGAGAACGCTCTCGAGGCTCTCTCGCAGGAGATGAAGGAGAAGCTCCAAATCACCATGGAGTCCGAGGGCAAGGCTGAGGTCCCCGTCGAGGAGATCGCTGCCGGCAAGGTCGAGATTGACACCTCCATTGTCAAGTTCGAGAAGCAAAAGAAGACCATTACTTTCCGCGAGTTTGTGCCCAACGTCATCGAGCCCTCATTCGGTATCGGTCGTATCCTCTACTCCCTCATGGAGCACAGCTACTGGACTCGCGAGAACGACGAAGCCCGCTCTGTTCTCTCCTTCTCACCAGTCGTTGCACCCATCAAGGTCCTCGTTTGCCCTCTCCAAAAGGACCCCAAGTTTGCTCCTCTCATCGCCAAGCTCGAGGAGGCTCTCGACAACAAGTCCATCTCATTCAAGATTGACCAGACTGGTGTCAGTATCGGCAAGCGTTACTCGCGTAACGATGAGCTCGGTATTCCTTTCGGCATCACCATTGATTACGAGGCTCTTGACGATGGCAGCCTTACTCTCAGAGACCGTGACTCAACCAAGCAGGTTCGCGCTAGCCAGGCTGAGATTATCAAGGCTGTTAGCCGTATGGTGAAGGGTAAGGAGACTTGGGCCGATGTTGTCGTTCGTCTGCCGGCCTACGAAGGTCAGAAGGAGGCTACTGAGTAAACCCCTCTAGCGAGCTCAGAGGAATCCTTCGAGCTGTCTGATCGCAATACGCGATAGCTTCGAGTATCCAGACGCTGCCAGTGATAAAATCAAGCAGTGAATTCCTCGAAAACAGGTTGGCGTATTGGTCACGGCTGGGAGAAAAGTTTAAAGCATGTATGGCGGGATCTAGATAGATCACAAAAGCACACAAATTCAGATCTTCAATCAGTAAGTAAGTCGCCGCTCGCTTTTGTATTTCTCTCATGCATCGCGTTATCGCTCCAGGGTCATCCCTCGCTCCTTGGCATGTTCACTATATCCATGAACCCTGCAGGATGACATTTCTCTCCTCAACAATCGTCCTCTCCGTTACGAACATTTCGCCATTTTGCAATCATGCAAAGACACCAATGCAGCTTACCTTGTTCCTGCATACCGATTTTCCCAATTCTGACACATGGTCCGTGGATTCCTCAGTTACACGTCACATTGACGAATAAGCGTTTGTTAGTGCTATATCAGCTTCCCAGGTTCGATGAACCAACCAACTCTTTCCCTAATCATCTCAATGCGCAGACTACAACTTCTCATCCGCCTCGTCATTCCTTGCGAGTTGATTCTGTGAGATTCAGGTCAAAACTTTCTTGTCACTCTCCGATCTCGATGCGATACGATATCTGATTAGATGTTCGTATCCTGGAGCTGTGGACTCAAAACTCGGAAGGACACCTCTACAGCAGACCAAAATTCCTTCTGTATTAGAACATAGTCATCAGACTCGACCATGGCCACTCTCATCCAATCCCTCTGGACCTCAATTCTTTCCTCGACCTCAACCACCAAGATTGAGCTCTACGGTATCTTCACAATTCAACTCTTCGCTTTCTGGCTCCCATCCCTGCTACTTCTCTCCATTGATCGTTTCGTCCCTCCATTCTCATCACGCCATAGGATACAATCGAAAGCGCCACCAACGCCAGCGCAGACATGGCATTGCATAGACGTCGTACTATTGAATCAACTTCTCATGGCCGCCACGAAAATATCTGAGCTATGGATTCTGCAAAGCTCAGGACGAGGCTCACTCTATCGCTTCGACGACAAAATCCCCTGCCTTTTCGAGGTGACCAGAGATGTGGTGACATGTATCCTCATCTGCGAAGTCCTCTTCTACTACTCTCACCGCTTCCTCCACCTCCCCGTCTGCTACAAAACCATCCATAACCAACATCATCAGTTCAAAGCTCCCATTGCATTGGCTGCTCAATATGCTCATCCGCTCGAATACCTGATCAGCACGATCTTACCTCTTTGGCTGCCTCCACAACTCTTGCACTGCCATTTGCTTACCACTTGGACTTTTTGGACATTGGCAACGCTGGAAACGGTGATTGCGCATAGTGGATATGGTGTTTTTGGACAGCTGGCGAGAAGTCATGATAAGCATCATGAGAAATCGAGAGGCAATTTTGGTACGCTGGGATTTTTGGACTGGGTGCATGGGACGGGGGTGTGATGTTCTCATGCTGCATTGATGAAGAGAAGAGATGGGACGGTGTTGCAGCTGCGAGCAGATTCAAGAGTAATATACAAAGCAGCATTCAGTCCACGCTTTTGTGATCATGTCTTTGATCAACTGATGCTGTATACAACACGATTTTGTGATTGTTTTGCCAGACCTTCCAACCCAACAGCCTGCCAGAATGCAAGTCTGACTGTGAGGTCATTCACTGCACTGACTCCGCACAGAAAGCAAAGTCATACATGACTGTTTGGGAGATATCGCGTGAGGCCAATGCTGTTACTAGCAGTCAAGTCTCTTCTACCAAGACTGAGGCTGGCAACAATCTCTTTAACCCCGATTCATCTGCAACGGGGATGAGAGGAGGTAGCGATATTAGATCGACCACATTGTGCTGCACGGGATTTGGCCAACTTGAGTCTCTTTGGCGTGAATCACAGAGGCCGAGCATGTCGAGGTGGGCTTATCTTTCAATTGGCATGGTTGCAGAAGATGTAAAGACTGCGAAGAAGTTCTGCGAGATGAAGATGCAGAACTGAAAAGAGGAGAGGAAGAGGTATCAAGAGACGATGAATGGTTTTGGCATGGATTGCATGTACTCTGCGCAACTTTCAGAAGCCAGAGTCAAGGAAAAGGCATGCAAGGAGAGAGCAGTCAAGGTAAGAGGACTGGGCTCGATGTTGCACTTTTCCTTCTTGGAGAAGATGTCGGATCTGTCGATGAAGCAGAATTTACCAAATAATGTTGTTGCAATGTTGTTACACTATTGTTACGAAAGGGACGGGGCTTGACTACCCAGGTTTATCAGTTCCTGGGAGCGATCCCAGTGTATCCAGGCGTCTGAATCAGGCGTGCGGTGACTCTGGTATTTGTCGAATGTGCACGCATCCAGTGGTAGTGTGTGGTAGAAAGGGAGTTCAAATATGATCCAGTGAGTCTCAAGATTTGTTTAGTGGCACGGCACGGAAAGGTGATGACTGCGCAAACAATATCCTATCCATTCCTCGGAGTAGCAATCATTCCTACTCTCACTGTTTTCTTGTCCATCGACAAGAACGGTAGGCTGAAGCAAGGAACGGGTGCGTGGATCGCAATTGTCTGGTGTATTTGAGACAAAGCATCGGGTATTGCCAGAAGAGCTGCAGAATAACTGTACAACGGAGTTTGTAACTATAACAGACACCCTGCCTAAGCAGCACGTCCGCGATTGGAAACGTTCAGTGTACAGACATTTCATTCCACTCCTTCTGCTACTTCTCCTTCTTCTTCTAGCAACAACACACCACCTCGATTTATGCCATCGTTGTCAAGATATGTAGTCGTATCTGATCCCCTTCGAGACTTACAGGAGTAGGTCGACGACTTCTACATCAGGATGCACCTGAGACCACAGCAGCTCGGTAAGGGTGGTGCAGCTTGAGGTGGAGGGTGGATTGAGGTTGTTCCATCGGGATCGTCTTGGTTGTCTTTTCCATTGTCGATGATCACACACGCAGTTTCGTGATGGTTGGAAGTCGGTAAAGACAAGTTATCGAGTTCGACTTCGTCATCGTCGACAACCGAGATGTGGGCACTAGCACCACGATCATTGTCGTTGGGTTGATGAGGAAATAGTAAGGAGGCTAGGTCGCATCCCCAGACAGGATGATGCAGAGGTGGAAGAGTAATTGCCAACTCAATCGCCTCACGCTCACCATCGGGTGCTTTCCAGAACTTTGTAACCTGATCGACGGCTCTGAGGTGTTGGAACTGAAGCAAGATTATGTCTCTGTCTATCATGTCTTCGAGCCTCCGAATCAGTTCCAATTCATGGCGCATCGAATATTGACTACGCAGCTTCTCAATAAGATCTCCGACAGCCTCCCTCAAGATTTCGAGCTCTTTTTCAATGGCGGCGACTGAAGTGTCGTGATCGTCGACCTGGATGCGAGCCTGTACTGCTTTGAACGAGATAGTGTGTGGATCGGACATTCCTGGGTCCAGGTATTCGAGACATTTCAGAAATGCGGAAGAAGGATCTCCGTAGTTGATTTCGATGGACAGTCTGTTGGAAGGAATATTGCTATCCTCATGGTATTGTCTTTGGAGTCTGAGGGGGGCTTTGAGGAAGTCTCTGTCAGGGTATTGACGGCGCTCTATTGTCCCGAATCCGCGCCTGAAGTATAAGCCAGGCCACTGGTAGCTGAAGCATACGCCATTGATACGTGACATTAGCTTCTTGCTTGATGTTTCGATTCCAGCATGGGGACCAGCGATATTGAAGCGGTGGCTGATCAGTCGGAGAACCTTCTCAGGTTCACATAGCTCAAGTGGGTATGTGGCGCTGTTCGAGTGTCTCGGAGGGGACGCCCGCCTTTGACTTGAAAAGCACGTTCTCAATTCTGCTTCTCTTACGAAGACTTCAAGGTACTCAGCACAGTACTGTTTGTTTAGGGTGACCCAGGGAGAGGTGATAAGATGTGCTCTCGCTGCACCAGTATCAAGGCTCTGGCTTTGGGACTCATCCTGAATGATGCAGATTTTGTTGTCATGCGGCTTCAGGTGAGATTTGATAGTGTTTCGGACCATATACGAGAATATCATGCTGCGGATCTCAGACGGAAGCCTGCCGAAAGGCTCAAAAGTAGGAGGTGTGTTTGCAGACATGTTGTCAGAGGATGAAGACAAGACTTTGGTTTGCGTGATTTCTGGTCGAGAGCGCCGCTCTTATATATGCTTTGCTACCTTCCCGTTTGTGAGCACTAAACAGCCAACACTGCAAAGTGAAAGTGTAGCCAAGATCAAACACGAGGATCTAGCTAGCAATAACCGTTTTGATCTAGATCTATGATATCAAAGAGACAGGTGAGACAAAGACGACCCTGCAGATGGAAAGCAAACACCAAGCAGCAGAATCAGAGACGTGTTGCAGATGCTTCAAACGAAGAACTTGAATGTTCCTTAGATCAACAAAAATAGTTTACTGCCTTTGTCAAAATACACAAAGGTCTCATGGGTGCAAGTGCAGCCAGAAGAGCGTCTTGTGATTCATCTCTTTGGTCAGTACTCACTTTTACAGATCTTTGTGCATTTCGATACTATAGTTGTCATGTTCCATTTTCAGAAGGAGACATCCAACCATTTGACCCTACTTTCTTTGGTTCTCTGAAGAGGTCTGAGTACAGTACCAAAGTGCTTGAGTTCCATGGTGCAACTGCAGAGAATCGTGTTACTGTACTTGGGGCCAGAAATTATCGCATCAAGTCTTCTTTCTGTGGGTCATGAACAGTGAGTTGGAAATTCAAGTGTGACCAGCTTTGTATCTTTCTCACTGCTTTTGATCGTCCACCTATCCTAGTGACAGTGGTAATTGTGGTAAGATGAGTTGGAGCAGAACAACAGAGCAAAATCTGAGGAAGGCCGACCTGTGAGACACCCTGAAAAGCTGATGCCCAAGATAAACCACAACGAGGCCGTCAGACTATCAATCCTCGTGCTCTGCACTCCACGCCTCCGCAATCTTGAACATATCATCCAACTCATACCAACCATCCTGTGCTTTCCAGAACTTGATGACATCGTCAATGATTCTCAAATGGAGTCGTCTGACGGCTGTGATGTCACGCTCAATACTTGCCCTCAACGCTCCAACGCTGTCCCAGAAAGGATTCAGTCTTGAATATCGAACTCTGGCCTCTTGAAGCTTGTCTCTCAGCGGGCCTCTCAGCACACGAATCTCTTCATCCAGAGCAGCGACCGAGGCATCATAGTCTGCTACCCAAATCTTGGGCCGTACTGAGCGCAGAGACTCGGCAAAGTCCCTGTTGTAGACTCTGTCGTGTATAGATGTGAACTCTGCGAAACTTGGGGATGGGCTGCCATAGGATATGTGAAGATACATCTTGCTGGGTGGGATGTTGTACTTTTCGTGGAGTCGTCTCAATTGTTTCAGAGGTCTTGCCATGCATGGCTCGATGGATTGGAAACGCACCGGATCACTACTTCGAAACACTGTGTTGTGGTAGACATAGATTCCTGACACGTAGTTGGATAGTTTTGCGAATGGCTTGTTCAGGTCTTCTTGGGCAGTCGCGATCCTCAGGCGGCGATCGATGGTCCGAAGGCAAGTATCAAGCGTGTGCATCCGCTTCGATCGTCTCTCTGCGTTCCTTGCCCACCTGAACTGCTCAACCTTTCCGTATGCTTGTGCTCGCTTTGTATCCTGTCTGCGCATCTGATGTACGACCCAGTGTTCAAAGTCCTCACCGAAGTGTACTTGCTTGAGAAACTCTCTCAAATACTCTGCGCAATACTTTTTGTTGAGCTTGATCCAAGGCGACTCGCTGAGATGAATCCCGATCTGCCAGATGGTGGGAGCATAAGGAAAGTGCCACGTGCCATTTCGCTCTTGGAACTTCTGGAACCTTTGTCGTGCTAGTCGTACCATATGTCCGAATATCTTACCGCGGATCTCGGAAGGGAGCTGGTCCATGAACCTGAATGTGGAGAGAGGTGTGTTTTCGCTCATCTTGGTGACTGACGAAGTTGAAGATGAGAAGCACAACTTCCCGAAAGCTGGCGAGGGTCCGGCTTTATACTTTACTGCAAACATGAGTCACCAACTCCAAGTGAATCACCACTTTCTCACCGAGATCGGCTCTGCGGTATCCTCACCAGCATCGCCTTTACCTTACCTTTCAGCAGCGCCTTACAGCAAACTCTAGAAAGCGTAACGCACGATACAAAGACACCTTCACGATAGTGAGACAAGAACATCAAGAAAGTAGCGATTTCCAAGACAAAGACCTGACTTTAGACGTCACCTCTTCTTCAACCGAAGCGAACAACCACTTAGATCTACAAAGTCATGGCAAACAGCACATTCAGTCCAGCTCTAACAAAGTGCTGAATATTAGAAACTCCCCTAATCCTCCGCAAAGATCATCGAAGGGTTACATGTTTTGCAAGACAAACGAAGGGATTGCATTTCTTTCTTTGCTTATCAGTAACGATTATGTCTCACGATTTCGAGCATAAGACTTCACTGATCCTGATTTGCACAAATGTCCTCACAATTACTACTAGATCCTTGAAGAAAATTCAAGAAAGCTTCTCCTCATGACTAAGAATCTAATCCAAGCAATTCTATACAATTCCATTGCTATATGGTCATCATGCACTTTGATCCGCGAGAACGGCGTCACTTCGTTTTCATACCTTAGAATCTCTCGTCAGTAATCGATTACGAGTTGAAGTCCTGATATCACTAAAGCGGGCTTGAGCACTTTCAAAATTCACAGACATCTTGATGACCGTGACCGTCAGCCATGGAGGCACCTTATAAGGACGCTTCCCTATAGCCATCAATCTGCTTCAAACGACTTTATGCATCTTCGTGGCTGCACTATGGTTGTACTCTCTGGTACATGAGAGAAAGTAGCTATATCTTTCTACGATATCCATTCCCTCATCTTGAACCACCTCCCGAAGCTTCTGTATAAAAGTTCTATCTCTATGTGGGTTACTTGGCCGAGAAAAAGACTTTCGCATGGTACTGTTGAGCGCTTTGATGTCTTGCTCGAGTAGCGTAGCAGAAACAGTGCCCTCAAGGAGTCATAGATTGTGCTTTCCACAACCGGGTGATTGTTTCGCTAGTCATCACATGAGACTCTCTGATCTTTACCATCTCTTCCTCAATCCTCGTCTCCAGCGTAGACATATCACCGAGTCGTGGGTCGGGCAATGGGAAGCGGTGGAGAGTCTCCTTCAACCTCTCTACGAGTTTCCTTCTCGTCGTGCGAAGTCCTTCATCGATGGAAGCCACCGATGCATCGTGATCAGCCACATATATCCTAGCTTGAACGGGACGTAAAGAGTCGTAGTTATCAATGGGTTCCTGTTGTCGGTAGAGGAATCCTGCAAAAGCCGTGCCAAGCTTGTCGTACTTGATGCGAACGTAGAGCTTGTGGGCTGGGATGTTGTGTTTCTCATGAAGTCTCCTCATCTGTTCGAGAGGTGTTGTGATGATGCGCTCAACAAACCAGAGATCTTCTTGTGCCATATTGTAACCCGCGTCGAGGATTACGCCGTCGAGCGAAAAGAGCGAAAGACTCAATCCTCTCATGTAGTTGCCAATGCCGTCGGTGGGATCTTTGGGATCAAAATGAGTATCGCAGACTCTAAGGCGGGCTTCGATTATTTTCAAGCAATGGTTGATTTCGCTGATTGCGCCGCGTTTTGGTGCTTGTAAATCCCACATCTCGTTTGATATATCCGCCCTCAACTCGACTTGCTTGAGGAAAGTTCGCAGGTACTCGGCACAATACTGTTTGTTGCGTGTGATCCAAGGTGAGGTAGCGAGGTGGCATCTGACTTGGTGGGTATTGAGGACAAGGTCGTGCTCCCGACTCTGATGTCGAATCATGTACTCGAAGACCATACTTCGAACTTCAGGCGGGAGTTGGCCGAGGCGCTCAAAGGTAGGTGGACGTGTGATCTTGCTCATGTTCATGGTCAATAAAGTCCGAGAAGAATGGAGTTGGCCGAGGCGCTCAGAGGTGGAAGGACTTGTGATTTTGCTCATTTTGGTGGTCGATAAAGTCCGAGAAGAACGACCTGGATTCCATAGTTCTGGAAAGGACCTTCCTTTATCTCGTTGCTTCCCTCCTGAAACGTCAACACCCTCTCACTCATACCATCACCGATGGTTTCACCGATACACACTCTCACCAAAGTCGCCAGGAAGGCTTCTATCATGATCCTCTATCAGGCTCCAGAAGTTGACGAACATTCACCAACACCAACACCTCATATTGACAAAAGATGTCAAACAGCAAGACGAAAACTATCCGGATTATCATCCATCGCGATGAATAGCGGATCAATGCGATTCTGAGTCAGGACCGACTTTAAAATTCCAAAGTTGTGAGACTTCAAGACAACGACCCAGGCCCAAATAGCGACAACAAACAGAAACTCAAACGAACGATGACAAGGCACTGCATATCAAAGCTCTTCCAAGCGCTGTGATAATCCCGCTGAAGAAGCGTAACAGAAGCAGTAGTTGCAAGGGGCTATAAATGCCTATCGGCGGGGGCATCTATTCGATGAAAGCACCAGAACATACGTCGATACTCCAGACCAGCCGCGAAGTCCGCATCCAGGCAATTCCTGTCTACTATGGGCTCTCAAAGTAGGCGTCTCATTAAGTCCAAGCATATCATCAGGTCCATCGGGTCCGTCAGAGCCATCAGATCAGCTGCCATCCCTCGCGACCTCGAGTACGAAAGTTTTCTCACTATGAGATGCACGAACATCTTCACAACCACGACTATTGCCATTGAGACACCTTCCAATAACCTCTCTTGACAGACACTCATCCCCCTGAACAACTTTTAGCATCTTCGCAGCTACAACATGATGCTCTCAAGCTCGTCAGGGAGAGACGACTCTGCTGTCTCCTCGCCAAACCATCTCTCCCGATAGCAGATATCAGATTCTCACACCATGACAATGCACAATCGCTCCAAGAGATACAACTACAGTCGGATGACATACTCCACCATAACATTTCCCGTGCAAAATGGCCCCTCGGTATACTCAACTCTATGCATATTCACAGTCACATTACTGCACCTGGAGATCTGCGAGAGAAGGATGACTTGACTATGTCTCCTCGCGGATACTACTCTGTCTCTTCGAGACATATGCTGTGTCTCTCCACCTCCATTCACCACACTTCTTCCTATAAGAGGGTACATATCTAGCTCACCTTTTGCTACGGTACACATAGAAATGCTGTTGTGATGGTGCCTGCAACCTGATCACAGCATGAGGCGAACGACCATGTAAGCTGTGAGAACGCTCCACAAGCCCTGTCAGATAAAAGGGCTCCTTGTCTTCAATCACATCTCCTTCTAATCTGATCTCCACAAGCATTACTGAAGCTAGGGCGTCTTATGCAGCAATACGATTCTCCCGCAGCAACAATGCTTCAAGGCCCAAGATGGGGATGTATATCCAGTTCGACCTCGCATTGCTCTACAGGAATCGTCAGTTTCCACCAAATCATCGCATTTGCAAGTTTCAACGACGTCCAGTCTCACAGGTATCCGCAATCATTGATTCAGGACAGGACACATTACAAACCCTCCTGACTATACACCTCTCACACATTTCCCATTTCCCTCAGCAGGAATACCTTTTCTCTACAACTCCCTGATAACCTCTCCAGCAACCCTCCCCACGAACCCAGCCCAAGAACTAAACACAACACCCTTGAGGATAGTCTCACCCTCTTCAACAGTCCAATGTCCAGCTTCCAGCAACTTTTTCTTCCAACCCTCTTGTTCCTTTGCATTTAATTCGTGCCAATGCTTTGCATGTTCATCTTGTTGCTTATACTCTTCTTTATCTCCCATGTGCACAGCTAAACTCTTACCCTCGCCTTGATCGCGGATGATGACCGCTTTGTTTTCTGCGTCGGAAGAGCCACCGGGGAGTGCAAAGTGCATGTCCAACAGATCCGCAATCTTGACGCCTGGAGAGGCAACAGCAGAAGACGCAGCAGAGGCCACAGAAGGGACAACAGACGAGATCGAAGATACAGCCTCAGAGGCAGAAGAAGATGCAGAGCTAGCAGCATGAACAATAGGTTCCCACCCTCCTCGTCCAAGACTGTCAGCAATATTCGCCGGATGAGCGAATGTGCGTTGCCACGATGCCGGCAAGGGGATAAAGTCGGCGAGAATAGGCGCGTAGATGTCGGTTGAGTACATTGATTGCAGCAGGACTGCGAAAACCAGAACGGCAAAACCAATGAGAATACCGTAGGTTGTGCGTTGGCGGAATTCGTCAGAAGGGTGCAGGAGCACGTAGCGGGATTGGCGGTCGGAGGGTGTAGAGGGAAGCAGGGCGAAGGTGTCGACGACAACGGTATTGCCCATACTGGTACTGCAGAGTTTTATGTATTGGGGTCCTGGGTGGGCTGGATTCTTGGTGGGTAGAGCATTGCCTTTTTTATCTTGCTCGGGAGGAGGAGCACGGACAGGGCTGTGGAAAGGCGAGAAGCGGAGGCAAGTCATCTGAAGCGGATGCACATCGCGGAGAGTGGTGAAGCGCTTGAATTTGCCAAAAGTGTGGGTGTTGGCGTTGTAGTCGAGAGTGTAGACAGGAATGGAGATGTCGTGGCTGGCGATTGCGATGACGACTTGCTTGTTTCCCGCCTTGTCTGAGTCGAGACTGCAGACGTCAAGACCAACGGCTTGTTTGACGTGGCCAGGAAGAACCTTTTGCTTGACCTTCAACGCCGGACCAGATGGGTAGAAATGAATGATGCTCAACTCAGCACCAGTACGGTTAGGCAAATTGCTCAAGAGCAACACATCCTCATTACCCAGCCATCTGATAGCACGATACTTAGGACGAATCGGCTTGCTAGGATCCTCAGACTTAGGGATTGTGTAAACCTTCCGCGGGTTGGCAGGAGAAAACGAAGCCTTCTTGGTGTCGAAATTGTACATGACCGTCTGCTCATAGACATCATAATCGGTTGCCCAGGTAATGGAGAAAGTGTTGGTCTCCAACTCTGTAATGTCCAAATCGGCAGCTTCGGCATTATCGCGCATGGGGATGCGAGCGATGATTTCAGCATCGGTGGTGGGTGTCCTTGTAGCATCAAAGACGACAATCTCAGATCGCTTGGCTAGTCCAGTCGCAACAGCACCAATACGCTTGTTGGGCGAGTCGCGCTTATAGGTGGGTGACAGTCGTAGCACACGCTGATATGTCTCTGGTTTGGGACCCGTTGCGGGTTGGAACAGAGATGCCTTTCCAACGAACGAGATGTTGGCATCTTGAGCTTCAGCGTCTTGCTTCTCATCCGAGGCCTGCTTCTTTTTGGGGTACTTGATGTCGAAAGTGCGTAGGTGTTCATTCTTGCCAGCCTTTTGATCTGCTTCTGACGAATTGATGCCAGCTAGTGTGACAAGACCGTCCTTAGAGGCCAGTGTGGCCAGCGATGTAATCGAGTCTTCTTCGCTCGAGAGCTCGATCTCGGCGGTCGTGTCCAGAGTTGCGCGTTTGCTCGTGTCCAGTAGCGTCTGTCACATATCAGCATCTGTCATGCGACTGCTCAGGCTTCACACGTAGCTTACAATCTTGTTTGCGACACCACTGCGACCTTGACCACCACCGCCGCCTACCACGAGGAAGCCACGGTTATAGGGATCGAACTCGGCTGCATACACGGGATATGACAGCGTCGTCTTGGTGAATGATACTGGTCCTTGACTTTGGAGCACCATCTTGTTGTAGGAATATGCAGGTGTGAGGGAGAGGTATAGCAAGAGGTGATACAGTATTGTTGCTTGCTGTTTCACATGAATCCCATTGACCGATGACGCCCGTTGATCTGCCAAGGCCTCCACACCGCTTTCCAGCCCGCTTTCGTGTATCGAGTCCCTCCTTGAAACATCGTCAACCACAAGCACAAGACTGGTCATATACTCAGATCAAATCAAGTAGAAAGAGGAGAAAAAAAGTATTCATGTCGTAAAAAAGTTAACACTCGCTTTTTCTGTACTTTCAACACACCCCATGCCAGATTCACCCAGTTCTATCCCTTTGGACATTGCATCCAGGTATTCCATCTTCATAGCGGCAAAGCTTACTCCTCGTCAATACCAGCCATCTCGTCTTCCTCCTCAAAGGTATCGCGTGGGACATTGTAAAGACGGATAGTGGGCTTGTTAGGGTCCTTGACAAGCACAAACTTGGCCTCATCCTCGTCTTGCGACATGACCATGTCGACAAAGGTGCGGACAATGGCCCAGCCGTTGTTGAGGTTCAGGTTCATCTGGGCGGCGAATTCGCGAGGCTTGTAGCCGAGGACACCGAGGATGACGTGGTCGTTCGCTGTCTTGGGGTTGACACGCGATACGAAACTGTGACATGTGTGTTAGCATGTGTTTTTCTTTTTTCTGCAATCATCAAATCATAAACTTACCCAATCTTCATCTGGTCAGCCTTTGCGAGGATGGCCTGGGTGGCCCAGCGAGCGAGCTTGCACGAGTTGTTCTTCATCTCAGTAGCAACAACGGCACCACGCTGAGAAGCCAACTTGGTGCGCCAGTCAAGGGCACCACCACTGCCGATAGCCTTGTTGTCAAACTCGTTGAGAGCCTTGATGGTAAGGTATTGGTCCTCGCCGGAAATGGCGTTCTTGACAACAGCGTCGAGCTCGGTACGGACAATAATGTGTAGCGGCTGCTCGTCGGCCTCGAGCGAAAGGTCGAACTTGCGGTACTTGTAAGCCTTTGAGGCAGGGGGGTCGGTCTCCTCCTCGGGGTTGTAGAAGGGGTGCTCGTTGGCCATGTCGCGCTTGGACGTTTGGCTCTCGGTGACGGTCTGGATGGGGAAGACGTGGTTGATGTGGGTGGCCTCCTCCATGAGGGCGCCAACGTTGTTGATGGTGTCCTTGGTACCCTCGGAAGTCTCGAGCGGTGCATCGGCGGCGTTCTCGTTGACGGTGACACGGTCGACGTTGCTGCCCTCACGCTTGTCGATGAAGACCTTGTTTCCTTGTCTGGTGATGATCAAGTCCCAGGAGTAGACGGAGCGGGGTGCGCACATGAGCATGGACAGAATATCGCTGGTCGTGAAGATGGAAGCGGCGTCCTTTGAAGCCAGATCCTGGATGATGGGGTCGTGCGAGGTTGTGACATTGTAAGCAGCACGCTCGACAACGTTGAGCTTGCGGAAAGAGGTGGGAGCACCAGGCTGCTTGTCGAACTGGCGGTCGTAGTAGTAGAGGAAACCATAATCCTCAACATCCTCACCGTCACCAGTATCCAGGTTCAGCTTGATCAGACGGTTAAAGTCAATCTCCTCAAGCAGTTTCCAGGTATCGCGAGGCTGGACCGAAGCCTCACGGGTGCGTTGCGGCTTGTCCCAGTCCTTCCAGCCTCCTCTGCGACCACCACGGCCTCCACGCTGTGCATTGCCACGGTTGTCGTATTGCTGTTGTCCAGGTCTGCCACCGCCAACGCGCTGGAAAGTGCCTCCACGGCCACCGCGCTGAGCAGCACCGCCGCGAGCACCTCCGCGACCACGGAAAACGGTACCACCGCCACGGCCGAAAGTGCGACGAGCGGCAGTGCGCGAGTTGTCGACAATGGAGAAACTGGCTTCCTCGCCGATACCTTCGACGTTGAGTGCGGTCTGGAGTCCTGCGCCGGCACCGTAAGGCTGGTCTGTTTGTGTAATCTGTCAGTGCCTGTAGAGTCCAAATCTTTCACATCTTCTTCCTCACCTCTGAAGTTGCGACCGTATTGTTGTCTGCCTCCTCTGCCTTCACGATCCTTGCCCTCGGTGGTCCAGTCGGCCATGCGGCCAAGCTTGTCGCCCTTGGAGAAAGGAGCGTAGGGGAGACCATCGCGCAGGGTGTCGGTGGTGACGGTAGGTCCCCATGAGTCGGTAGCAGGCAGCGCCTGTACGAGACCAAGAATAGAATCCATGTTGGTGGTATGATTGATCTGCTACGGAGTCGAGACGCTCTCCCACGAAAAAGTCGTCGGCGACAACATCCCGCACAAACTTCGGTGGGCCGTGGCCAAAATCTTGGCGTCGGTCTCTTGTCTCTGTACCATTTGATCCACTTCATGAGAACAGTCGATAACCTTGAGAGAGTCTTGATCTGATGCATAAACGAGCTACTCTATCCATCTGGGACAGTTTTCTTTTCGAACCCATGCCTGTCCAGACCATCTCCTGCAAACGCCGGCTAATTAAGATGAAAAGCATTCCTTTTTTGATAGTCCAGCCTCAGCTACAGAATCTCTCTCCCTCTCTCAGTACACCATGACCTAATCTGAGAATTGTAGAAGCAATAATAACTCCGGAAAAGAGAAAGAAAGTCGGCAAACATTCGGCCTATCATGCATCCAAACGTTGTCGCTAGAAAAGAAGATGGTTGTAAAGCAGTAGTCGTCCCTTTTCTCTTCACCCCATTTGTGAGAGACGAATATGAGCTGCTCTTCTTTAACGATGATGCATGATGTAAGGCAAAACATGAAAGATTTCTTTCCTTCTCTTTTCGTCATCGTGGTCGTCATTTATTATTGCATATTCCCAGGTCATGTGGTGTCTTTTTCTCTGCTTGTGAAAAGCTGTCTCGCTCGCTCGGTCGTTACGTCCCACGACTGTCACGTACTGTCGGCCAGTACAAGCGTTCGTGGTATCGACATAAGCAAAAGCCAGCGCTTGGGTATCATGGGTATATGCGAATTGTGATGCGAGGACTTTCACACTCAGTGTCCACTCTGCTTCCTGAATCTCAGAAGCTCGGCGAGCATGTTGGGGTTGCAGCCCGTCTTGAGAAAATCGTGTCTACCGAGCTCCTCGGCAGTGGCACGAGACTTGACATCAACGCACAGGCAGACGCTCAAGAAGCTCTTGAGTTCCTTGCTAAGGGCCTCGGGCTTCTTCAGACGTGGTGTACCGTTGGTGGCGATCAAGTACAGAGCCTTCAAAGGCTCCTCGTTAAGGTATGGAGGCTCAGACTCGATCATCTCGATGGCCATGATACCCAAGGACCAGATGTCGACCTTGCTGCCATACTCCTTCTGCTTGACGACCTCAGGAGCCATCCAGTAGGGAGTTCCGACCATGGTAGCACGCTTGCTGCGCTGCTCAGTCAACTTGGCACAGAAACCGAAATCGGTGATCTTGACATTTCCTCTCGAACTGAGCAGGACGTTGTCTGACTTGATATCACGGTGGATGATGTTCTGCTGGTGGAGATGGATGAGACCCTTGCAAGTCTGGAAATAGTTGTCAGTTTGAGGTCACAATTCGATGAAGCAATCTGACACTTACCTCGTGGCAGATTGTGGCAATCTGGGGCTCGGAGATGCTGGGGTTATTGTCAATGACATCGGTGAGTGCACCACCCTCCATGAACTCCATAACAACCCAGAGCTCGTTGCTCTCCTCCTGGAGGAAGGCATCAAGGAAGTTGACAATGTTGGGGTGCTTGCTGTCCTTCATGACGATGATCTCGTTGACGATCAACTCCTTACGCGGCTGGTTGCGGAGATCCATCTGCTTGATGGCAACTTGAGCTCTGGGACCGTTCTCACGCAATTGCTGACGAGCAGTGGGAGAAGTGGCGGACTCGCGGATACGAGCAACGTAGACGGAACCGGAAGCACCTTGACCAATCTTCTTCTGCTTGTTGTATGAGTCAAGAGGACGCTCCTTCGAGACGACCTCGCGCAACTTCTCCATGACCTGGGCATCAGTCATGCTTGACATGCGGACGTCCTTTCTAGGTTCCTCCTTCTTAGGTGGGGGAGCAGAAAGAGCCATCTCGGCCTTCTTGATAGGGTCCATGGGAACACCGGTAGGTTGCTTGGATGCAACATTGAGCGGCTTGGGAGCAGCGGGAGAGTGCTCTCTCTGATGCGATGATCCAGATGGCATGTGAACACCAGGAGCGCCTGCATTGCTAGGCTTTCTCTGGCTGCTAGGCGACTGCTGTCTCTGAGACGAAGATTGACCAGGTCTGGGAATGGAAGAGGACGAGCCATTGGGAGATGGTGCTGTAGGAGCTTGACGCTGAGCAGTCAATTGACGAACTGGGTTGACCTTTGAGCTTGATGAAGAAGGTGCAGACGGAGCGGGTCTGGAGGGCTGGTATCTGGACGAAGGGCTGGCATCGCGGTCGGGAGAATAGCCACCACCACCAACTTCTTGCTGAGCCAAGGGCAGCTTGTGCTTGGGCAGGCTAGCGTTATAATCTGCAAGTTCTTGTGCCTCTCTTCTCTGAGCATCTTCATAGACACGCTGCTTTTCGAGCATTCTACGTCTCTCATCATCCTTGCGTCTGCGTTCATCCTCGATGCGGGGGTCGTACTGTGGAGCTGTGTTGGTGCGTGAGAGCGAAGGCTGCGAACCGGCCGGTGAGACGTTGCGGGTAGAGCTGTAGCTCTCCTTTCTGGTGTATGCGGCAGGGGGTTGGGGACGGGGAGGAGCAATGCCGTTTCCGTGGCCCAGCTGCTTGTTGCCATAAGCGTCAATGGGAGGAGTGGGAGTGAGGCTGGTGTATTGCTTGGGGTCGTCTGCTCTCTTCTGGAGCTTGGTTGTGTAGAATTCCAAAGCCTCGACAACAGCCTGGGGATTCTTAGCCATGTCATCCTGTGTAAGCGCCGAACTGTTGAGCAGCTTCTGCCATTCGACAGGCAGGCCGACGAAACCTCCAGTGACGGGATCGAAGCCAACATGAATGCGGTGAGAGAATGAGGTGGGGTGGCTGACACCGCCCATGGTGGGACTCTTGTTGTAGATGACATCGATCCAGCCGTAGACATCGTTGTCCGTCTCGAACTTGCAGATGACCATCTTTTCATTTCCAGGGGTACCTCTGGTCAACTCGAACGAGTAGGGAATGGTCTCGGATCTGGTGATGTTGAGAACATCCTTGAGAGGAATGGAGAAGGAGATCTTGGGAGTGGTGTCGCTCTTCTGGAAGTCCAGAGCCTTTTCTCTGAGGACGAGGAACTTCTCAGACCAGAAGACACCCTTCATGAAACCACCTTCTTCCTTGACCTTGGCCCAGCCGGACTTGACGGCTGAAGATTCATTGCGAGAAGAGCCAAAGTCGGTCATGGAGCGCTGGAGAGAAGCCGAGGCGCCAGGGCCAGGGGATTGCAGACTCAATTGGCTCATGTTGCCGGCAACATTGTTAACGTTGGGGGTGAGAGCGAGACGAGGACGATCGGTGGGAGGACGAGGGGCGGGTCCTGGGTTCATAAAGGAGCCCTCTGAGTAGATACTGAAACGATCTGTGAGCATGGCGGTGTGGACGAGTCGGTGCGCGCCAAAACATACCCGTGTGGTTGCGACATTGTGTGTGTGTGTTTGATCGCGAGTGCTTCAGACGGCGAGGTGACCTTTTTTTTCTTGTGGACGCGGGCGCAACACAAGGTTCGGCAGGCGTTGACCAAGCCTCGGAGGATTGTTGTGTGCGCGAACTTGTCGTGGTTGATGTCGTGTAACGTCGTGGATTGGGATAGCCTTGTTGGAGTGAGGGCAGGCGCAGATTGCGGAGTTGGTTCGGCGTCTCTTGTTCAGCCCCTGTGCTGGTTGCTGACGGCGTGCTGCGAGTGAAGCGCAAACAACAGTGACGACGTGACAAGATATGACAGCTCTCTGCCAGCAGACGTTGAGATAAACGAGCGAAGTCGACGGACGGTTGGATGCTGCACGGCGAAAAGATCGAGGGGCTGCTGTCGCACTCTCTCACACCAGAGAGCCTACACCTAGTTTCGCCATAGAGATCCGTGCGCTTCGTCTCACCGCCTTTGACCCGCGACGAGCTTGACTCTTGTACGCAAACACTACACGTTGCTGGGTTCTATTCTTCACCTAGTTCCCCTATATGTATTGTCCTGTCTCTACAGCTCGCTTTACAACACCATGCTCCCTCACTTCTCGCATGGATTACAACTATTCTTCTCTTCTGCCACGCACCATCCACACAACGTCACACACGCGAACGGCCCCTGAACGGCCAACTCTACCGCAGTGGCTTTCCCATTGTCACTGCACCTTGCGCCTTATCACAAAGCCCCTCATCCTTTTTCCGAACATGTCCACCTTTCATTGTCCTTCATTCGGCTTATTCTTGCCTCTCTTCCCACTCTTTCGTCTTTGTGAAACGCTGGCCATGCCCTATAGCAAAGCTCCTTCTTATTCCAGTGGGCATGTGAAACGCTCTTGCTCGTGCCATGCCAAAGCTTAAACTCCGCCCATCCCGCAAGAGGCGCACGAATCACACTTCCATCTCCACCATGACACGATAAATTCACTGCTCTCACAGCTCGGTCATGACTTGACACTCAATTGTGCATCTTTTGCAGAATATACAGTATGCCTCGATTGTGTATCATGCTCGCGGAAAATCAAAACTAGAGAAACTCGCTAATGCCACAACAAACAATATCTTTTCCTTTCGCACGCGGCATAGAAACACCTTTTGCGCTGATATGCAAGCTCTCTGACTGACTGGGTTGCATCCAAAAGGACAGCAGTCAGCCTGTCCAGCATCCTCCTTTCCAATGCTCTTTACTCTCCATTGGCATCGGGTTTGGCTCCTCCCATATACTTCTGCATGAATGTAATGTAGTCGTACTTTTCCAAATCACGGTCTTCCTGCAAATCAGGTCCACTGTGCGTTGGCATCGTCTTGACCAAATCCTCGATAAGCTCGTCAGGGATGAGCGAGTGTCTGAGATCAAGCTCAGTGACATATGGCTTGCCATCCGCGACCTCGCGGAAACTCTCAAACACCTGCTCAGCCGTATACTGATCCTCGGTGACTTCGACCATGAAGCGAATGAACTGCTCAAAGCTGACGGTACCTCCGGGACCATTGCTGACTTCCAAGAAGCGTTCGTGCATCTCGTCTTCATCATACACGAGTCCCAAACTAGCAAGTGCTGCGGAAAACTCGAGTTCCTGCAGCGAATTGCTACCGCCGCGGTCGAAATGTCTAAAGACTGATTCGAACTCTTCAAGCTGGATAGGCGTGAGGTTCGTCATGCTGCGCGCCACCATCTGGTTTTCCAAAAAGGCTAATTTCTTCTGCACACTCGATTTGACCAAGCCCAATTCGTAGACAAGCTCGTCGTATGTATATGTTGTAAAGTCGTTTTCCTCAATGTTGGCCTCTTCGCATTGTTCGTCCAGGCGTCCGATGATGGTGAGATATTCGTCGAGAGGTGGTACTGATTCTGAGATCTTGGTAATGTGCTCTCTTTGGTCTTCAACTTCGCCCTCCAGTCCAGAAATGCTTACGCTCAACGTGTGAAGAGCTAGAGCAAAGTCGTTGGCCTTGTCGGCAAAAGTTCTCCGTAGAGTGTTTTTGATGTCGCGGATCGTCTCGTTGATCACTCTACTCCTCTCTTTCTCAGCACGCATCAATCCAGCCCAAGCAGATTCGAGTGCGGTCAAGCTGAGCTCCGGTGGTGGTTCGTAGGGTCTCAAGCGGTATGTACTGAGTTTCGTCTTGATGTTGCCCAGCAGACCAACCAAGTCGCTCTTCTCTGCTACCCACTTTCTCTTTTGATTGCGCTTGTATCCCATGAACTCTGAGCTCTGCATCTTGGCGTCGGTATATGAGCCTTCGAAAGTGGCTTCGCTCCATTGCTTTTGCTGGTCGGTGATTTGGCGAAGGAGCTCCCTCATACGGCGCTCAAAGCTATTTTGCATCTCCCAGGCTCCTTGCATGTTGGAAACGAACTTCTCAACACGTCTTCCAGCGTTTTCGACACGTTCCATGGCGGAGAAGGCATGGAACCAGTAGGCGATGTATGTCATGAGCGAACGCTCGTCGGGCTTCGCGACGTCGCATACGTCGTCGACGTCGAGTAGGTCCGGAATGCCGATTTCCTTGGAGGCGATGTCGAAGGCCAATTGCATGTTTCCACGGTGGTCGTTCTTGTCGAGCTTGTCGTAGTCGATAAGGTCGGGACGATGGATATCAAGTAGTGCGCAGCTGAGAGATGTCAGGTTAGCTTTACCTCAGCGAGGGCTTTGTGGAAGTGGTTTCACATACAAAGCGAGACCATCGTTCCAGCTCGACGAAAAGTCTCGGACCTCGACCTCGTCATAGCATGCAGTCTTTCTCTGACACCACAACAGCAAGCCTTCTTTTGCGCTCAGGCCCTCCTCGTTGATGTCGCTGATGGTGAAGCGGAGAATGAGAGTCCAGATGAGACCGAGGATGATTTTCCGATTGCCGTCGACAATGTCTTCGGCGCCGATATTCGTTAATTGGATACGCCGGCCTTTGATAAAGTCTAGGGCTATGTTGACGTTCTCGAAACGCTGGACTCGTAGTTTGGGACGGGAAGCGTAGCGGCCTAGTGATTCTTGGGAGAGGATCTCGAGGAGGTGGATGAGCATGACCTGCACGCGCTGGTCAGAATGCAGAATAGACAGTTAGAGCAAGATACTCACGCCATCGGAGAGGTCAGTGACCAGGTCTTTGATCTGCACATCGCGGACCTGCAGTTTGCTGTTGAGCCTGTGTCGCGAGCCTCAGTCAGCCATCTGCTTAAAGTTGTCGCGGATGTGGTAGCTCGTCATACCATTTGCCGAACGTCTTCTCCTGCACCTTGACCCAACTCTGTTCCAGCAGCACAGCCATGGCTGACGCGCCCTTGTTCAGCCAAAACTTGCTCAACACCCGCCGGCGCCAAAGAGCTGTGTGCGACGATAGCGATGCTGTACCCTCTTATCCAGAAGAAGGCAGCCGATATTCCTGTTGCTGCTGCGGTAATATGTCTTCGCGGTCCAATTGTATACAGAAAGGGTCGCCGAAGCGGTGAGATGCAAGTGAGGGAAGCACAACGACGACGACGACGACGACAAGGTTAAAGTAAATAAACGGACCTCTTGGGCCGAGAGCCTGCTGCCTCCGCAACTCAACGAGGTCCACCACTTGCCGACACCCTCATTTCTTGCCAAACCATCTAATTTCGTCTTCATACCAATTTCTCGAGCTCCTTTTTGCTACACTGCCCACCTCATCTACCGCTTAGGTATATTTCTGTCGTTCTAGCATGTTCTTCTTTGTGCCCCGGATTGCGACTTCCGTGTCGAGCTCGATGTGCCGCAACGCTAAAGTCGTTTTTGTTACGCTACGCACCCTGACGCGAGTTGCCATGCTTGACGTATCATCGCGACAGATCTGTTATAGTTCTCAGTTATTACTCGGTACAATTGAATGTTATCCTTCCTGCTGTATGCCTGGTTTCATGTGTTGTAGTGCCACATGGTCGCCTTGATGATGTCTGGTAGACTTTCGGAGAACCAAGATTGAAGCATCGGGTAAGCTGCGTAGCACAACCACACCACAACTCGAGGAATCTGATGTCTCACCAGCCCACTCGTTCACAAAATGGCAAATTACATGGTGACGACATGTTCCTCAAAGCAGATCATGGAAACGTAAATCCTGTCATGACAAAGTTTGATTGATATTTCTGCAATTCCTGCACGCATCTATTCCTTCCCTCCTGCTCGATCAGACAAACCAAAATAAAATCAAACACCCCAATGCTGTTCCGCGCTCTGAGTTTGGGTATCCGCTAAAAAACCAGGCAAAATCATGTTCCATATGACTTGTTGATATCTTGTTCGTAGACGGCCGTGATGATCATGAACGTAAAAAATTGCGAAAAAGCAAGGAAAAAGAAGTAGAAAGAAAAACCGAAACTGTAGATTCCCCAAAGCTCACTTATATCCAAGCTGGGTACTCCTGGAAGCCCTGGTGTTGCTCGGGCGGAGACATTGGTGGAGTGGGTGGCACTCCACTGTACTTGCAATCAGTACTGGCTGTCGTCTTTGGTGATATGCTGGTGCAGTCCATAGCAATGGAGGGGGAGGTGCGAAAGGCGTGTTGGACGTGGGAGAGACGGCTTGGTGTAGTAGGTCTGCTAGATGCACGTCCGTTTCTGACGAAGCGTCCGGCAGCCTGAAGGATTGCGCGATCCTGTGCGGAAGAAGGTCTGCGCATGGTTGGGAATGAGCTAGGCCATTGCGAAGTGGGCGAAACTGGAGGGGACACAGGCTTCGCCGATGGCTGTGCGGGCAAAGGTGGGAGGGCGGTCTTTGGAGGAGGCAATGGAGGTGCGGCGAAGGACGAAGGTACGGACATGCGTACTGATCGTGATTTGTACATGGGGTGTGTGAAGGTGATGCCTCTTTGCTTTGCATCTTCTGGAAGACATAATGGTGACGCAATTGACCAGCGTGCGCTTCTGTCCAAAGAACGCCCGCGCTTGACGTTGTCGTCCAGGGAGATTGAGCGGTTGTGAGGAGGCTTTGTAGGACTGAGAGTCTCAGAACTACTGTCGGTGGTGGTAATCTTGGCAGGCGATTCCAAGATGGGGCTCAAATCAGCACGTGAGACGGACATTTGAGGAGAATCCTGTCGGCTCTGTTCCTTGACAAAGGTGGAACTGCTGTCAAAATCGGCAAAAAGTGCCTCGACATCTGGCTGTGACTTGATGCTTGCTCTGCGTGATGGATCACTATACGAGGCGCGCTGGATAGAGACACTGGTGGTCGAGTCTCTACGCGCCGAGCAGGCAGATCCTTTGCGGCTCGACTTTACCGACTCCCAGTCGAAATCACACGACGATTCAGCCTCTACAAGGTAGCAAAAATCGATGTCGTTTTCCCATGATTCACCAGAAGTCAAGCTGGGTACATTGCCATCAACGCTGAAGGAGAGGCGACTCTCGGAAGAAGTTCTTGGTACTTCAGCACCAGAGCCTCCATACGCTTGTGCAAAAGCGTTTCCGATAGGGAAAGGGGTAAAAACCAGGCCATTCTTTTGGCGGGCGGCTGAGCCAAGAGATGGTGAGGATCGTGGTGATAGTGTAGGCGACGTGACGGGTGAAAGATCCAGCATAGCCTTTGCTCGGGGGGCTTTTACAGGACTGGGCCCACAACCTTCCATTTCCTCAGGAACCGATTCGAGACTGGTGCCAGGAAGTTCGAAGATCTGCGGTTGACTCGATGTACGCTCTACTGTAGGTGGTGCGTTTTGCGCGGCGCGTAAAGCTGGATGAATCATGGTAGGAGGCTCTCTCTGCTCAGCACCCAAGGCAGCCAATCTTTCTCTTGAAGGCAAGTCCAGTCGGGAGAAGCTGTGAGATCTCGAGCTGAGCGACAACGAGCGTGCTCGCTCGTCGACAGGAGAGTCGGTCTCATTGGGAGTACAAGGAGTGCTATCGAGTTCATGCACAGACGAAGTGTAGCTTAAGCCGTGGTGCCTAAGAGCAAAAGACTCGGAGCGAACAGATGAGGCGGTAGAGGGTCTCCTCTCGTTTCCTCGAGTTCGATAGCTACTGTCGACAGGATCTGCTTTGATACCGCGAAGTTCGCTTCGAGGTGCTTGGAAGGCTGATGCGGCCCAAAACTCAGAGACAAGTTCACTGTCGGTCACAGATGCTAGTTGTGGCAGCTGCTCCTGCTGAGTGTGTGTGACATGTTGGAAATTGAAGGGAGCCGAGATGTTCTTCTTGCTCAATGTTTGGTAGACTTGTGGGAAGGCGTTAGTACTCATATGTCAAAACGACCGTGCACGCGACTTACAGGCTTCTTCTGACTCGTGCTCCATGTCAGCATCTGTAGATTCACGTCTCCAGCTCGATGTTCGATTGTCGCTACGCAACCATCGCATAAGGGTTTCATCCTTTGTTTCCAAGCCTTTCGAAATTTTGGAAGAGCGTCTCCGAGAGAAGATGGATGACCGCCAGCTGTCTGTGGGCGGCACGGCAATGGTCGTCGACTTTGAATCAATACTGAAGCGAGATTCGGGTCGAGAAGAAATTTCGGATCGACCAGTCTGGACGAAAGCGGAATCTCGAGGCGAAGAATGACCCGACGAAAATATGTCCGCTGACGAGGCTGTGGAGCTACGGGCGCCGAACAGTGACAGGCGTTTCCTTGAAGACGATGAACTGCGGTCGGAGGCAGAGCTCATGAAGTTCCACGGTCTGGAGTCGGTGCCAAATGTTGCTGATAGTCGTGAAGCCTTCTTAGGGGTCGGATCGGTCGTAGTGAAAGCCATGGCATTTGGTTGTTGGTTGGAGTTGTCATCGCTTTGCGAAAACCACTTTGGAGCCATCTAGTCCGGGAGATGATTCATGACCATAAGAAGGAGATAAATGGGTGAAGCCGTTGTTGTTATGGTGGATGGAAGGAGTACGAGTCGAGGTATCGCTTGGGCTGCTTGTGATAGTTGACGGCGTGACAAGACTCGATAGCGACAGACGCAAGATGGGACGGATACACAATGGGTTGGATGGAGGACGAGGATAAGAGAAGTAGGAAAACAGAAAAAGACCAGCGTAAATTGCAAGCCAATGTTGTGACTGCAAGCTAGGTTGCACGGCGCAAAAGTACAGCAGTGTGGAGCGTGTACGACCAGGGAACGTCAGCCGAATGATGACAGAGGGTGGTAGGCTAAATCTGGAGGAGGAGTCAAACCTGGCCCTCCCAAGCAAGCCACCAAGCACTCTCTCATAATGCCCATCACGCTAGGTGTTCCTGCAGCCGGCGGCCGTATGGCACTATCCTGCACTTGCCGTGTCTCGTGAGCATTGAACCGATCGCTCAACTTCCGACATCCAAGCCCACTGTCCACGCATCTCGGCGTCAACCACAGGCCCCGGCGTTCATGAGAGGAAGCATCGATGTTACTGCGGCGCTTCTGTTTACTTCGCACCATTAGCAATCTCAGGGCTAAGGCGAAACCCGAGAGAGGGGGGGGACTCGTGGGACTCGTGGGTACTCGAGCATTGGCCTTGCGCAGACTGCGGACTTTTTTCACAAGTACAGGATTGCGAAAAGTCTAAAGTCTGGAGCCACGAGTAAACGAGCGGAGACGCGGGAAAGCGACGCTCAGAGGTGGAGCTGACATTGCATCGCCAACATGATGGGGAGACGCAGTTTTCTTGCGTCAGAGTCCTGCTGCGCTTCCTTTGTGGAGGTCATGGTCGTGCATCCACCGTGTGATAGAGTCGGTCGAATCTGCGCAAGAGCTGTCTGGCGACGGTTGCTGGCTGCGTCCGACCTGGTTGTCGGGTTGTAGAGAGTGCCAAAACGCTAAACGAGCGGTTGCTGTGTTAAGATTGCGCGCACCGTTGGAGGCTGGTGGGTCCCCGATGGTATGCATGTCTGCGGGTTTCGCGATGGTGATCCCGGGCAGCTGGACATCGCGCAATCATCTCAGACTCGAGGCCTGGCTTGGTCCAACACTACAACGCACTATTCCCCAACTACACACGCTGTCAACAATGTCACTTGTCATGGTCAAGGCGCCTATGCGCAAATGGTCAAGACCTGGTGTCTTCGTGGGCAAAGCTCTGTTGTCTGAACAGTCGGTAACCATCTCTCGGGCGACGTGCCTGCCGCTCCCCAGAGATCAAACGTCGCACATACATATGCAAGTCGACAAGAAAAGATATGCATATCCATGTTGCGTTACGCGCGCTAGAAAGATGCATCGATGTCGTGCGACTTCTTTGCATCCGATCAGGTATTGTTTTCGAGGGACTCATCTCTCACTGCAGGCACTCGTCCTCGACCTGGCTGGACCAGATTTTACCTGGGGACTCTATTGTACCCGATGCAACGACCTCTTCGGGCCCGTCGCGGAATCTCAGCCGCGGCGGCCTCAGCTTCATCCAAGAACTCTAAAATCTGATGCTCTCAATGCAAGGTGCATGTCCTTTTAATCTTGTTGTTTATGCGATAATGGCGGTGACAGGTACATACACTATTACACTTCCAGACACTGCATGCCAGCCGCTGTCATTCAATGTCCTTGACAGCGTCTATCCTTGCATGCAAGATTGAATTGGGTTATGGTGTGTTGTTGGGGCTTGAATAGGCATTCGCGTGCCAGCCTCCGATATCAACACTCGAAACGCTTCCCGGTATCGATATCTCCATATCATCAAACTGCATCGGCCCGCATCCGCCTCAGACAACCTGGATACAAGTGACCACTTCATCCCATTGGCGTGCCCTCCGAAACCCTCCGAAACCCTCCGAATCTTGTCTGTGGATTCGAAGGATTCAATGGCCAATAGTGAGGTGCTTGGTTCACCTTATCCACTTCAGCCTCCTATCCGTGGCCCTCTTGTTAGTATGAAGCTGGAGCTCCAACAGATAAACGAGTGTGGTACTCCGTACTGCGGACGGCTTCCCCGACAATATGCTGTGCTTATTCAGCGCCCTGAGCTCTCCAAAGTTGGCGCCAAAATAATCCCCCAATCTACACAGCGGGATGAAATCTCAATTACAACCGAGTTGCTGGGAATTGGTCGAGCCGCACCAAATCCTTCGACCATTTCGTTTCGTGCACATTCTTTTTTTGTTCAATGCCCTGGAAAAAAACATGATGGATCCTTTTCCAAGTTTCGGACGAGATTACTCGGTCTGCTGCGGCTCTATGGATGGGCTGTCGTCAGACGTGGTGAGAAGTCCGACTTCTGAACAAAGAGGTGGTCGGTCTGGCCGAAATCCACCGATCTTGATTGGATCTGGGGGCCCACTGTCCACGCAAAACCTTGGACAAAACAAGTTCGTGCTCAGCAACAGGTCCATCCACCATCGACGTGCAGCAACTACAAAACTCAAAATCCAAGACGTTGGAATGATGTCAAGCATTTCAACATACTACTTGAACTCCAGAACATCCACCCACTGAAACTAGGCACTTGTCCACCGCCTTCCTAACTGTTTAGTTCGAGGACCGAGCGTGCGACGTACGATGGACCGGCAGTTAACATAGGTCAAGACACGCGACGACATTCAGTGTTATCAGCGAATCAGAAAAAGAATGCGGTTTACAAGAAACAAACACACCGCGAATCGGTCTTGAACATTCGAAACTGACACGTATACACACGACCTCCTGAATTCCCTTCCTTGGTGCTCGATCTGGACCTCATATGTTGTTTCAGTGATAAAAGTAAGCAGACATGACTCTACACTGGCATGTTGAGTTGCCTGCTGTCATATGCCTATAACGCAATTCCTGACTCGCCAACATCGATAACCCGATTGACTTTGGTCGAGCCATGGCTTACCACACACACTCAATCGATCTAGTCCATAATCAAAGAATTGCCATGATTGTAAAGTCGATGCATGATTGTCGGATCGCACATATCACCACACATCCGTTCGCATGACAATCTGCGAAACAAAGATTACTCAAGTCTCGTACTTTGTCGATCATGCAATGTCAGAAATGTTGGTTGTCGGTTACATCTGATATTCACTATGTCGGCCACAGAGGTAGATCTCTTGTCCACGGAGCATACATCTTCGCGACCAACCTGGCGGACACAATGCGGCCTCCGCGCACTATCAACAGTCATGTCACACCGACTGAGGACGATCAAATTCCGAAAGGCATCCGCTCAACGAGATCTAAAGCGTCTGTAGGTGCGACAAGTTCACAGCATCAGGGTTTCCGCTTGAGCACGAGTCGACAACCCGCCGGCGCCCGAACAAGACCGAGGAGAGACCTGTACACCTGAGCTTGTATGTACAGTCCATTACATCTGACTGACCTCGGCGATATTACACGATCAAAATGCTGTCGGCGAAAGTCATCGTTGCGCTTGATTCAAATACCGCAAAGCAAATCCTGCTTGCGTAAAGCACTGTCTTCAAGCGGGCATTTGTATCAATAGCCTAGACTTGAATGTCTGTCTGTGTAGGTGAGATGCAAGAGAAGATTGGAGGATCTATCTTACATGCCATGTCTCGCTGTTCGGCTCTTCAACCGTAGGTACAATAGTCCTCTATCACAACAAGATCCGAGAACATCATCACATGATGCCCATACGAAGTATCAGATCCCACAATAGCACAGAAGAAAGTCAGATAGAAAATACAAAAACAAAAAAAAAAACTGATTATATGAGAATAATTAATCTACATCTGCAACTCTATATCTTGTTCATAATGGTGACATGTCCAAGGATGAGGGAATACGCGGTGAAGAAATGATATCGTATTAGTGTTCGTGCACTGTGCTCCTGTATTGTATGTACCGTGTACCCATGATCTGTCTCCTGAATCCTCTATTACACCTCCATCTCTCAGCCATACTATGAGACTTTGACGATATCCACATCCAAAGATCTATATCCTATCGCACCACATCTTCTTCAGAGTAGTCAAATCACTTTGCAGCAAAGCGACTCTTCGCTCTCAATCTCTCACCATAGAAGAACAGGATGAATATGCCACCGATGCACAGAGTCGTGAGTCCAGCAAGCAAACTCACACCTCCTCCAACTCCCAAGCCCAAGAACATCGGGCGTGAGAACAAGATGGCTGCAGCTGCAAGTGTAGACCTCATGGTATCGTTACCTGCAAAAAGACTTCCAGCATACGCAGGATATACCATAGGCAGATAAACAAACACACACTGGAAGAGAATAAACACACCGACCATATTGACAACGATACCAACACAACTGACGATCCAGTGAATCTTGCCATCGCCAGTCCATGCAAAGATGAACAGGCCAATGGGGACGAGGAAACTAGAGAACAGAGCTGGAATCAATCGACGCTCGGGAGCACCCAAGCCGTGTTCTCGGATCTCGGGTTCGACAACGTAGTAGAGGTAGGCGTAGTAGCCTGCTATTGAGATGACGACGCCGACGGCGATGCTGAGGAATACGAGACCCATTTCTCCGACGTTGAAGCCGTAGCGGGCGATATAGACCAAGGGGAAGACTTCAAAGAAGGAGTAGAAGATTGCGTAACAGAGAGCGATGTAGAGGTCGGCGTAGGCCTATGTGAATTTCGAGTTAGTACACACATAGGTATACAGTATCACTGAATCTTGACTTACGATAGCTGGATCCAGGGCGATTAATTGAAGAGGGCGCCATAAAGCTTCGACGACCAGATTGTTGAAGCTACGTTGAGCTTGGTTGATCTCAGACTGAGCTTTCAAGTTCTCATTTCCAGTGAGAGCTCTGAGTCGCTGAGCACGACGCAAGAGGATGGTCTCTGGGTATGTCTCGGGCAGGAAAAGGAAGAGTGTGATCCAAACAGGTGCCGCAAGCCAAAGCATTTCCCAGAGAGACCATCTCCAATTCATAGCTGCAACACTGAAGCCAGAGATGATGGGACCAAGAGCAGGACCAATACAAGCTGCTGCTGCCCAACAACAGAGGATATAAGGTAACTTGATGAGTGAGAACATGTCTTGCAGACTAGCACCACCTGTAGCGAGAATAGGAGAACCGAAAAAGCCTTGCAAGAATCTCAGCACCATGAGTCCAGCAAAGTTGTCCACGAGGGCTGTCGGCACACACAAAATGGTGAAAATGGCAAATGTAATGATGTAAGGCGGATTCCTGCCGATCTTGGGAATCTCTGAAAGCGGAGAGAAGAGCAGTGGCCCGAGTCCATAAGCAAAGACAAAGAGCGCGATACCAAGAGCAGCTGCTGTTGCTGAAACGTGGAAACGCTCCATGACGCCTTCAGCAGAAGGTGCGTAGATCGCAGATCCTGTGTAGACAGCTGTAGTATAGATACAGATGAGCAGTGTGACCAAGCCTTTCTTCGTGTTGGACCAATTTTGAGGATTCGCCTTGTCGTCAGTGGTGTACCAGTCCACGAGAATGACTCCATCTGCGGTGCGAACAGGGATGATTGGCTCAGGCCGATGAGCTGGCTGGGATGCGATGGCGAAAGCTTGCTCGAGATCTTCTCTGGTTTTTGAATGTTCGAGAGCAAGGCGAGATCCCACTCGCGATAGAGCAGATCTGTTGGTGTTTGTCTTGCTCAATTCATGGTGGCTTCGGTCGGTCTCTGTCCTTGTCAGGTGGAGATCTCTGTCAGGTTCCACTGTTTCTTTCTCCGAATCATCCTTGACAGAGTCGTTGCGAGATGGAAGCGACGGAACGATCTTGGAGTATTGTTTGGTCACTTCCTCTGAGGAGGGGTGTGAGTAGTAATCTGGACAGATGAAGTCAGGCTTTTCTTCAGGGTACTGAAGTACTTTGTTCCCTGTCAAGTATCGAATGAGTTGCCCGAGAGGGGCGTCTCGAATAAGGTCGGACATATTGAGAAGTGGTCCGGTTTATGGATAAGAGAAAGGTAGTAGTTAGGCGTTTTCCCGCTCGAACGAGGAATCTGGCGAACTGGAAGATTGGCTGACGATTGTCTGTACCACATACATATACTCTTCGACCCGGACTTCATGTTTACAAAGCTGCTGATTGCGTGCGATTGTCTTCAGTAAGCATGCCAAGAGACCTTGAAGTCGTCCTTGTGTCACACCATGGAGATTAGCAGGAGCAGACGGAGTTTTGTCTGGACTTTGTAGGACCTGGTTGCAAGGAATGTAAGCCTCGCTGTGATTGGGCCAAGTTGGGGTTTGTCAGCTGCATACTCATGCCTCGCTGACAAACGCTTGATCCAATGAGTTTCAGACACCATCGAACAGATAAAACTCTGGCCGCTGCCTATGGCGACGGATGAATATTCGTGCCGGTCTTACAAAGCCAATGTCTTTCGACTGTTCTCTCAGGCTGTTTCTACGTGTATGGGACGTGGCTGTCGTGATCATCGAGGACAGAGATCGTTCTCACATGCAAGACCCATCGCTGATTACAATGACCTTTGAACAATTGTGAAGGCGTCTTTCGGCCGGAGGGTGTCTCGCAGACAAGCGCGTGTGGTGCTGTCTTTATGGGTAGATACCTGACTGTTTCCTCTGGTCAGTCGGACAGCAGAAGTGCATCGAGAAGCGACATGCAGCAATGATTTTGCTGTGGGGGACGGTAGCATGGGCGTCATTACCCAAGAGAAGGCTTGGCCAAAGCAGTAGCTAATCGGGAACATTGCAGCAGCGACCGATCAAACTCAAAACGCCTTAGATTCTTCGCGAAACTATTCACGTTCTCAAGACTTCCAAACCTCACCCCAAATGTTACGATGCGTGTCTGTCACAAGGGTTCCGAAAATTCCTCAAGAGCCATTCTCATTTAGCCACAGGTCAGCCGGAAAGCTGCACCAAACAGGATCATTGAGCTTCTTACCAATTGTATCAAGCCTTGACACTGCCAAAAAGGAATTTCCGCCGAACAGTACAGCTGACAAGGCTCGGATCATACACACGCCAGACGACAGATACGTCGCCAATCCAGAGGCTCCGGACCCACATGATAATACAATCGCTCAAACTCCTCACGACACCGATGGTGAGAAGTTCCATGGAGAATCGCCAGCTCAACCAAACTTCTTCTCGGCGTCACTCGCAGATGGGACCATTGTGCACAGCGCATACGCATCCAGACATACGACGCTGTCCCGATTTAAACGTCTAGCCTCAAAAACTTCCAAGTTCTGGAAGCAACACTCTCATTCAGTCCGTTCTCAGATCTCCGCGCAAACCTTCGGAATTGCGGTTTCGGAAATATGGAATGATCACTCTACCGTCACCGCGAGAATATACGACATTGATGCACGCAAGGGACCCCGCACGGTGTACCGTTGCAAGTGGAATGTTTCGAACACCTCGATCGTAGAAAGCAAATGCTTGCCAGGAGAGTGGAATAAACTGTGCAATGTCCTTCCGAGAGCCCTCGAGAACCATGTCGGATCTGTGGATCAGCATGATTCGTTGGTAATACTCTCTCCTGCCGCTCCTCATTCCCTCTTTCATGCATTCAAAGAAGTCAGCAGAATATTCGCTTACGATCGTGGGATCAAAAGCCACCCCATATCTGTGGTCCTGGACGAGAACATTCTCGTCAGTCCAATACCTGGGTCAATAACCGAGTCGGATACTTTCCTTTCTTTGGCAAAAATAGTGTGGCAATGGCTGCAACGGGAGCGCGGCCTACGAGTCGAAGCGCTGAGCGGGATAATCCACATCCGAATCATGTACGTATGCAGAAGATTTGGCTATTGACTACACTGACGGGTCCTTAGAGAAACAGATCTTCGCAGTAGATTTCTTAGGGTGGAGGTCTGGGCAATGAGTCACATTGCAGACAAGAGCCTTGTCAGGAGTGTCTACAAGCTCTTCTTCTTGGCCGTCGATGGTCCATTTGCAACTTCCCGTATCGAGTCCAGAGATCATGTGAGAGATCTCCGTAAAGGTGCCGATCACAGCTTGCGGGACTATGCTTTGCGTTCTCTAAAACACAACATTGGATGGATTGACAGTGCAGGAAGACTGATAGAGGGAAAGTACCCAAATATTCAGTCACTTGTCGATGAATTCAAAAAATCCAGATACCCGCCACCTTCAGAATCTCAACCCTTGCTCTCGCCGAAGACGGCACCTACGCTTCCTGAGTCACAAGAGATGGTTGAGTGTGCAGGACCGAAGCTCGCTAAAGATATTCGCGGAGCACGAGTCGCCACACCAAACTCAGATGGCAAGAAATTGGCGAACAAGGGGGGCACAGGCACAGTGATTCCAGAGAACGACAGTGGATCTTCTGTTTCCAACAAACTCAAAGATCAAAGCATTATCATGTCTGCATCCCTTCACGATGGAACGCTGGTAGTTCCCAGTTACATGCGTTGCCTGCGTATGCGCAGGGGTCAAGGACTAGGCTTCCGCGATATCTTGAAGATAATATTCCAATGGCGAGCGCGGACTCGTGAGGAGTTCGATCATGAACAGTGGAGCGTGCCTTTGCTTTTCTACATTCGCTTCGACATGGATCCATGTTTTGTCGTGATCGACGTCTTTCGCAGAGGAGATGACTCGATCGAGCAGTCCATGACACGATGGAAGTTGCATCACACACCTCAAACGCCAAACTGTTCGTTCATTAAAGCCGAGCCGACAAATATAGCTCTCCAGCATGGACGATTGAGTAAACAAATGTTGGAGAGACTAAAGTACGATATGCCAAAATTGTTCAGACCTGCTCTGCAGAACCACGTGGGGATCGTGGATGAGACCGGACTTCTACGAATGAGCAATCAGCCAACGATCCATGAAGCCTATTACGAAATGGAGAAACCCTTCAGATTCCCCTCAACTGCTCTGAGCGTAGAAAATGTGGACACAGATCATGCAGAAGCAAGGTATACGCCGCTGGAGCCAGCAGACAACGAAAAGGCAGAGAGAGGACCAGAACCAAAGCCGGAACAGAGTCTAGGGAAAACTCACAAGGATGACCACAACAGGTATCTGGCTTACGAGAAGGGTCACTCTATCATTGTGTCTGCGACCCTCCAGGACGGATCATTGGTCGTCCCTAGCTACAAGCTCTGTGAGCAGATGTCGACGGGCGTTGGAAAAAGCTTTAGCGACATCTTGAGAATCATTTCTCAATGGCGGACACAAACTTGCCGTAACAGCAATCATGGGCAGGAGATGATCTATGTCTTCGCTTTCCCCAACGTAACCAGCTTCGCTATCTTGACTCTTGGTTCTGA
The DNA here is from genome assembly GCF_000721765.1 of Aureobasidium namibiae CBS 147.97. NCBI lineage: Eukaryota > Fungi > Ascomycota > Dothideomycetes > Dothideales > Saccotheciaceae > Aureobasidium > Aureobasidium namibiae. The sequence continues at coordinate 41,237 of NW_013581182.1, read as the reverse complement.
TATTCAGACTCTTCGCTCGAATCTCTTGGCTCTTCCCTCGCACAGCCGCTTGCTTCAACAGCCGATGACTCGCATCAAGTTATATCACAAACCTGGGACAACGGAAAGTTCCTATGTAGACTATAGGTGTGTTCGCAACAACCAATCAAACTCAATCGAAAAAATGCAGAAGCTACTAGATACCTTCGAAAGCGGCCTGAAGAATCACGTGGGGGTGGTGGACGAAACCGGTTCGCTGCGAGAAAGCGAGCAATCAACAGCTCATGAAGTGTTGAGCGAACCTGAGAGACCCCCCGAGCCGGGGGTGAGGTATACGCCACCAGAACCAGCTCACAACGGGAAGCCAGAGAAGAAGCCAGAGAATGAACTGGACAAACTTCTTGAGGATGTCCAAGGAATCTCGATGCACGACCAAATTGCAAGCACCATGAAGCTGGCGGGTGCACTATTCGAAGTGAGCACAATGCTCAATGAAGAACTGTCAAACGCACCATCGCAAAAGGACGACAACACGTCTTTCAGTGAAAGCGACTTAGACTTGATTAACGAACCCAATCCAGTTTTCAGAACCATGAAAAATGGCGAAGTCGACATCGATGCCGTTCAGAAAGCCATGGCGGATTTCCGAACTCGACTCGGCGACCGCCAAGACGAATCCCAGATCCTAGCTTACGTCTGCAGAAGATGGAAAGATGAGCTGGAGGCACGTTATCCAATGATGAAGCGAAAGTCTGTAACGCACAACGACGTTGGTGATCTACTATCACCACGCTCTAAATTGGCAACACAGAAGAGCCATGCCACCAGAGAACCCCCTTCCAGCAAGCAAAAGGAACAGGGATCACCGACAAAGGTCAGGTTCATGATTGGCAACTCAGAGCTGAAGTTGGCTTCGACGACGGCGGACTCAAAGGAAGATAAGCAGCCAAACAAACAGCAAGAAAAGTTTGATAACGACAGAGGAGGTACACAACCATACAATTATTCCAGCGATGGCAGCAACCATCGCCGCGGCAAGAATGATGATGGATTTTCCATCTCTTCTTGGTGAGGATCAGATTGCGCTGTATAACAAGATTTGGCAGTGAAGATGAACATGCTAGCATAGCACTGTCTTGAAGCGTACCACATGGTGGCTCAGAAGATCGAACCCTCACTCGAATCTCAACCTGAGACTAGTTACTTGCTTCGCCCCATGCAGAACATAAGTACATAAAACCTGACAGCACGCGATCATGACATTTCGAAGACCAAGATCTTGCTCCTGCTCTCTTGTAACTTGGATCCTACCAGACAGACGCTACAGAAACTTCCGGCCAGGTGTTCCACAAATTGTGAAGTCGGCAAGAGACAAAGAAGTAAGCCCTGAAGTCCCGTGTGGTTTTTTTCCTCTTGCGGGTGATGGTCCAGATTGATCTTATGGCGTGGTTCTTCCGCATGTCGGCGGTGTCGCAGCAAACGAGTCATTTGTTGAGGAAGAACGATATAGTTTCCCTGTCGGGCATATCTGATCATCTAATGATCCGGCGGGAAAAGTGGACCTCGGGGGCTCTTGGCTTCGGTCTTGCCGACTGCGTCTCAAATCGTGAGCGTCCTCTTTTTACTCGTTCATGCGCAAGGCTCGCAGATATATGCGAGACGCGTGGATTTCCCTGGCTATACTCAAACATCCTAGTGTTTGTAATGCATGTCAATATGCATCTTCAAGCAAACTCCTCGGCCATCCATCACGACGCGTGAAACTCTACACCGGACACGTTGGCGCCACAAACCAAATGATTCAGAACCGCTGCAGCATAGAATGAGCTCCCGAACTCGATCATGGATAGACCCATGCGGTTCCCCTCCAGACAGCGCAGTTTTGATCCGCAAGATTATCGCAAAGATGGAGCTTTGTGGCTGGCCGCCAAGCACCGAAGGATCTGGTAGCTCGGGCCCGATACTCTGCGTCTACGGATCTGATAGGTTGTTATCAGATCCGCCGCCCGGACCTAAGCATCTTGAGGTAATGATAACCGAATAGGAGTCTTGTTCTGTCTTCTGGATGCTGTGGTTCTTGCATGGTGAGAAGGAGGTACATGGCTTGCCCTGGCTTGTTGCTGCTCTAGCCTCCCAACGGGGCTTGAGTTCTCTTGGTAGCCCTGACCTCGACCTTTGTGGATATGGATGTGGGTCTTATTGTTCGTTTTTTTTTCTCTCTTCCTTGTGGCGTGTTGTATTTGGCTATGGCATGCAGGATGTGTACTCGGGTAAGTGGGGGATATCGTGCGGCATATAATATGCTGTCCGCCCTCGTTATCTGATCGGATCTCTTGCAAGCTATCTAGATCTTTCACACTCTACTTCTCTTCTGACCCTCATCCTTCATCATGAGGCTTAGGATCCCTAATCTGGTCTCACAACCCAATGAGGTGCCAATCGTGGCAGAGGCTGCTACCGGTAGCGATGTCGAGGTCTCCGGTGCTCAAGAAATGAACGAGAAGAACGGTCCTCAGACCCAGGTCCACAGCAAGTTCGACGACGAAGCAGTCTCTCCTGAGGTACAACATGGTGTCCAAGTCGCCCAAGCTATTAACCAGGTTTGGTCTCGCGAACATCTGATCGCTGCATATATCATCATCTGGATCATCAACTTCATCCAAGGCTTCGGCAGTGGCATTACAGGTGCGTTGTTCCGTAAATATCTAGCAGGAACGTACACTAACGCCATATTCCGTAGGCACATTGACACCCTACGTTACCAGTTCTTTCGAAGCACACTCCCTCACTGCCACGACAAGCATCATCTCAAGTCTGATCAGTGGTCTCTGGAAGCTCCCTTACGCTAAGATCCTCGATGTCTGGGGCCGTCCCCAAGGTTTCGCCCTCATGGTCGCTTCCACTGTCCTCGGGTTTGTCATGATGGCTGGATGCAACAACGTCACAACCTACTGTGCTGCTCAAGTCTTCTACCAACTCGGCTACAGCGCCATCGATTTCACCATCACCATCTTCGTTGCCGACACCAGTAGTCTGCGCAACAGAGCCTGGTGGATCGCATACACTGCATCTCCCTGGCTCATCGTAACATGGTGCTACGGCCCGGCCACAAACTCCGTCCTCAACACCATCGGCTTCAGATGGGGCTTCGGTATCTGGGCCATCGTGTACCCCATCGTTTGCTTCCCTCTCTTCTGGCTGATGTGGCACAATATGAAGAAGGCCGAAAAGCAAGGCTTGATCCCCAAGTACGAATCCGGACGCAACTGGAAGGAATCAATCTACTACTATGCCGTCCAATTCGATGTTGTCGGTATCTTGCTTATCGCTACTGGACTTTCGCTGTTCTTGCTGAGCTTCAGCTTGTACTCTTACCAAGCTGAGCAGTGGAAGTCGCCCATGATTATTTGCTTCTTGGTCTTTGGCATCATCCTCATGTTCACCTTTTCCTTCTGGGAGGCCAAAGTCGCACCAGTGACTTTTATCCCTTGGCACTTGATGCGCGACCGCACCGTCATTTTCACCTTTGCCATGGTGGCTGCGATTTACTCTGGCTACAGCGTTTGGTACGATTACTTTTACTCAATGCTGATTGTCGTCTTCAATACCTCTGTCCGCGACGCGACTTATATCCTCAACATCTACACTATTGGTGCTACCTTTTGGTGTCTGGTCGTTGGCGTGGTGATTCGCTATAATGGCCGTCTCAAGTGGATTGCACTGTACTTTGGCGTGCCCGTCAACATTCTAGGCGTAGGACTACTCATCTACTTCAGGCATCCCTATACCAACATCGGGTTCATCGTCATGTGTCAGATTTTTATTGCTTTCGGCGGTGGCACCCTGGTCATCTGCGAGCAAATGACCGTCATGGCCGTCTCCACTCAACAGAACATCCCCGCTATCCTCGCCTTCGAATTCATGATTGCCAACATCGGCTCCTCGATCGGTTCTGCAATCGCCGCAGCAATGTGGACAGGCCTGTTCCCCGGCAACCTCGCCAAATACCTTCCTGCCTCCGCTTTATCTGACCTCCAAACCATCTATGGAGATTTGACTGTGCAGAGTTCATATGCGATTGGCTCGCCGGAACGCGATGGTATTAACAAGGCGTATGGGGAGACGCAGAAGTTGATGTGTGTGGCTGCTACTTGTTTGTATGCTACTATCATTGTGTGGGTTAGTTTGTGGAGAGAGATTAACGTCAAGGGGATGAAGCAGACTAAGGGGTTGACTATGTAGAGAGAAGTAGTCAGGCTGCACTTGAATGAGAGGATGGTGGTGCTTTAGGGTGATAGATGAAAGTCAATGTTGATGGAAATGATGTATTGGGTATACCTATAATTTGCCTTTCCAAACTTCATGACCTATTGCTTGTGATGCTAGTCTTGTTTCCATCGTGTTCTTCGCTACGTTTTTTCCATTCGGCCTTGGATAGACACATCCCTTATTGTTCTGGCATCTATATCACTTCTATCTTTTTTCATCATCCTATATCATTTGCCATCGTGATGCTTTCTCTCTCAGCCAAATCCCTCGATCTTCCGCTACCGTGCCCCGTCTCTTGACCCTACGCTCTTCCTTTCTCGCATACCGACACTCTCGTTCTCCAACCTTGTCTGGACGAGTGTGCAGCTTTTCCCCCAGAAGCGACCATGTCGTTAGAAGTGTACAAAGCCGTCATCTAGCTTATTCTGATTCTTTGTTTCGCCACGAAATACCATATTTTGCCATTCTTGCCAACTGATCGTTTCATAATATTTCCGATCACAAGGTCACAGCGATATGCACACACCCCGAGGAGTCACGCCCCTTCGCATGACAATCTCATTCGAGAACCATCGGTCAACTTTCCCAATCTGCTTGTAAGAACAAAATGGCCTCTTGCCAACTATGTTGGTGAGACCAAAAAATCCATTCCGACACTTCTCTCTTGCTCCAAAAGTTCTGCCTTGGTGATCGATAATGGTAGCACATCGCAGGCAGTTGTACAATACAGAATTGACATAGAAGTGTTTGGAGGATTTGCACAGATGGCTGCAATACAGAGTTGCAGCCGTATTGCTGAACCCGCGGTTCCGGATTACTGTTGATGGTGGATATGATGTGTGCGGCTATCTGGTATATGAAAGAGGCAAGCCACTGACGAGTAGGCGGGAAGGATGAAGACTTACATCACACGCAAGGCTTATACGCATGATAATCGATGAAGAGGCAACGAAGGATATCCGTAAGCCCCAGCGGGCATTGCAATACCACCGAGTGAAAAAAAAGCACTATAAGAAACGCGATCAATGTGATGTGATGCAATGCGATGAATAGCATTCCAATCCCCATAAAACTCCCAAACCTCTGGTCATCGCAGCCCGACACAGAGGGCGTATGAGAACAATGCATACCAATCCTTTCCCAGCTCTCAGCCATTGCCCCTTCCGAAAAATGCAAATACTCGAAACACTCTCATCTCTACCAATCCTTGACCTCAAAACACCCATTCTTCTCCCTATGCGCAATCCACCTATCCGCCCACCCCTTCATCCTCTCCCTGCCCTTCGCACTCCCGACATTAACAGTAGGAATGATCTTTTCAATCCTCAAAGCCGTACAAAACATGCTCAGCTCTCGGAAACTCGAGTGTTCAGAGTAGGGCACTCCAAAGCACTTTGCTCTGTTCGTGCTACCTCGTTGTGGCGAAAGATCTTTAATGCAATAGGATGATTTCCACGAGGTGGAGTAGAGGATGTTGGCGACGTTGGGGGTATCGAGGCGAGAAGAGGGTGGTTTGTAGTTCCAGCCGCTGGGGCGGAATCCGATGCAGCGGTCAAAGTGGTCGGCGTAGCCTTGGCGATAATCGTCGAGGGTGTCGGCGCGGATTTCGAAGATAGGTGTCATGTGTACTTGAGCTTCTCTGGGGTCTGTGGTGAGCAAGCCACTTAATTCAGGGTCTTCCAAAGCACGACAGATGCGCTGTTTAGCTGGTGGTGCGTAGATTTTTGACTTGAGTGCTTTGGCGATGCCGATGCAGATGCGTTCCTTGCCGATTGAGTAGGTGCCTACCACAACCAGCAATCGAGCGGCTTTTGTGCTAGTCAGCTTGCCGTTGTTGTGGAGTTTCAGTTCTGTCGTATCTGAAGGTTCTTGCTTGATGGCGAGTTCAGAGTCTTCTTGCTTGAATGTTGGCTGGGAGTCTTTGCGGACAAAGTTTGCCATGCCTGCACTTTCTGACTTGAGGGAGTCGAGGACTAGAGGGTCGTCGTTGTATCTCACACACATGTCTGCGCATGCTTTGATGACGTCTTCCTGCTCGGGGAACGCGTATTTGGGGTTCAGGTAGGTCGTGTCGAGGTAGCAGACGTCGATCTTCTGCTCCTTGTTCTTTCCTGTAATATGGTCTTGCACATCTGGTCGAAGCAGAGGATGTTGCAGGTGCATGCGACACGCTCTGAAATCACCACAATGCAAGATGCGCTGTAGCTTTGGGTCCGGTCCTTTACTCAGAGGCTTCTCAAATAGATATAACGATGAGCCAGGGCAGTGGTTTGCTGAGATCATAGTCACCATGACACCAGGTGTACCTGGCACTTCTGTCGGTTTCTCCCAGTCTAGAGCAATGACATACTCGGGATTGACGCGCAATTGTTGTTTGACCAGGTTTGCAGTGACCTTACTGCAATAGATAGGGCCATGTGTCCAGGTGCTCGTGAGACCAACATAGTGATCACTGTGGAAATGACTCAGGAAGTAGGCGTTGCAACCAGCGACAGCGCCGTATCTGAAAGCATCGACAGCTATATTGGTGCCAGGTAAGATCTTGTAGAAAGGACATGTGCGTGTGTAACTTGGCTTTCCACGAGAAGCATTTTCGGCAGCGGCAGCATTGGCCCATGCCATATCTTCGGATCGGCTGGTCATGAGTTTCGAGAAGGCAGAACTTGAGGTATGGGCGCCGAGGGGTTGTGATTGAGCAGGCTTTGCTGGCCGGACAGGCTTCTTGAAGTGTGCTGAGGAAATAGTGACTGGCGAGGGCTTGTCCTTTTTTTCGGGCAATGGTGTGGGATTGCCATCGAGGCAGTTGTTAACATGGACGCCAGCATCTGATTCAGCGACTCCAGCCAGGCTGACACTGCAGATTGGACATGTAGGAGCGTTCTCCTCTAGACTTTCGATACTGTCATCCTGAAAGCTGTCGTCCTGGAAACCGTCATCTTCTCCGTTTTCTTGCTTGAGTTGCTCTTGCTCCATCCACAATCTCTCGACGTATTCTTCGCCCTCATCATAAACATCATCTTCAAAGTCGTCAGTTCCCTCCAAATCGCCAAAATTGTCTTGATCTGCTACTGACGCGGATGTCGGTTGGTGTATCAATGGGGGTGGCAGTTTGGGTTCTGTCTTGATGGTCGGTGTGGGAGGTACATCGCTGGGTTTTGTGTCGTCGACCTCTTCGTCCTCGCTATCTGACTCCTCCAAAAACGGGCCAGTAGCAGCCTTGATGATAGGTAGGCACTTGACCTCATCGGTCGGTGTAGGAGCCGGAAGTATAGGCGCGAGCCCGTCCAGACCCTCTTCCGGTGATAGCTTCCATCTCTTGACAGGACCGTCCTCCTCGTTAAAGCGTGTCTCTTGCTCTTCCTCAATCTCGACTTCGTCCACTACTTCCCGACTCTTCAATGGCGAGGATCCAGGGTTCGCAACAAACAGACCATCATCCTTCTTGAAGAAAGACAAGATACTGGCGTTTGGTTTGGCAGGTGCTTTGACGTTCTTGGCTGGTGTCGTCTTCTTCGCGTTGGCATTTGCTCTTGCTGCGGTAGCAGGTTTCGCTTGTTTTGAGCTACTGGAGGATCGGGGAGGCATTGTCCTGGTAGCCATGGGTGGCAATCGAGTCGTCGGTATAGTGGGTGGCGGCTTGGTAGAAGGAGGGGTGGCGGTGGTATTTGGTGGCGACGGCGGTCTGCCTACTGATGGAAGCACATGCGTTCCTGAGGATACTGAGTTGTTCTCTCGTGGGTTTCGAAACATCGAAGAGGATGCGATTTTGCTTAATCGACCTGTGCCTAGACAAAAGTTGCTGATGACGCCGTGCCGAGGTCGTGTCAAAGCGCGTAGATTGATTTTGGTTTCGTGACGCCAAGACTGAATTCAATCAAAGAAATGTCACAACAACACGAATGCCACGTCTGCATGACGAGACCATGTTCGATGTGATTATGCTTCTTTGCATTTGGTCTATGTGGCAAGAACAACTCCCCCATTCTGTCACCAACGTCCGCTTCCCTTGATCCGTCCAACCATGCTCCGTATTTGCCATCCGCACAACCACTGACCACCCGATTCTGTCAAAGAGCCTCGGGCATTACTACTAGGAGATAAGACGAGAACCAAGGTCAAAGCTGAACAATCATGACTGAAGGCCTATCCATCTAGAGTGCCGAAAAAACAAAGAGCTGCGACGTGCCGCGTCAGTCATGCCATGAGGAAGACTGTCGAGTCAGGATACTCACATTGTTGGTTGCAGCAATTGCAATGCTGTCCTCGAACGGATGCCAGCTCATGTGCAATATCTTCTTGTTAAAGTCGATTGCATCGGCATCCGTCTCCTTGCGCATTCTGCTGCCCTGGCCCGCGGGGCTGTTGGCCCTGCTGTTGCCCTTCTTGTCCTTGGCTCCATTCATCGGTGTTGGAATTCCAACCTTCTTGGCCTTGAATGCGCTCTTGTCCGCTTGCAGTACCACTTCAGTGTCCTTGCCCGCTTCCGATGGATAGATCATGAAGTTGTTGTTGTAAGATCCCGTCATGACATTCTTGGCATCGCCCGAGAAGACCACCTCGAACTTGTCGAAGATGCTGTCATTCTCATATGTATCGCACAAGCGTGGTCGGAGGTGTTCGTGGATAGGGATCGTCTTTACTGGTTGTCTTTCCATGTTCACATCCCAGATCTTGACCGTCAGATAGTCGCGAGACAAAATGTAACGACCGTCATGTGAGAAGCGGACATCCGAGATGGACGAGATGATTTCCGAGAAGAACGATCTGGATGAGGGATCCTCTTCTTGCTCGAATTCTGCCAGCTGTCAGCCTGGTTGTCTGTCTGTTCCTCGACAATAAATACTTACGCTTGGCATGTGAATCGCACAGAGCTCTCTCACGCATGTCAGCCAACTTGATGGTTCCCTTGCTGCTGGCATACATGAACCAATTGCAGCTGAGTGGGTGGAACTCTGCGGCAGTAATGACCTCGGTCAACTCCTCCATGTTTGCAGGCTTGATATCAACGATATTGAAGCTCTGATCTTGAATGTTGAGGTTCCACAGGTTGATGCGCAAGTCATCACTGCTGATGTATGTTTCGCCATCGCTGTTGACAGAAATGCTATTGATGTGGTAAGCGTGGGCGTTGGCATACACGCGACGAGGCACGGCGGCGATGACTGTGTCGTGGTGTGTCATGCGAGGGAAGCTGAGGTCGGCGGTGCTGCGGAAGTGTTTGTTGGGAGCTCTGACAGGACCGCCGCCAACAGCACCACCCGCGCCGGCAGGAGTAAGATCTTGTGACAGGTTGTTCTCGGCCACGACCTTGAGGGATTTTTCAAAGACCTTCCATAACTTGATGGTCTTGTCGTTGGTCGACAGCAAGTAATGCGAAGCGTTTTGTCTCCTACACCACTTGATCTTGTTGATCTTTTCCTCGATTTCAAGCGATTTCAGATAGTCAAACTCGGGCTCATGTGATTGGAACTCGGTGTGGAACTTGTACTCGCATGTTTTTTTCTTGCCTGTGTCAGCAGCGGAAGGCCTTTCGTCGGGGGCGGGGATGGCTGGTACCGTCTCATTACGTTCGAAAAGAACAACGCGGCCACCCTTGTCGCCAGTGGCCAGGTAGTTACCCGTCTGGTCGAATTCGACCGTTGAGATGATGTCGGCTGCGTCAAGTCAGCGGCGCTGCAGATGGAGGGGCAGGTCGGCAACGACAAACCTTCTGTGATATCCTCGACGTCTCCCTTGTCACCAAAGCATCTATGCGTCAAAGGTCAGCCTGGGGATCGTTGCAATTGTGTCGCGGAGTCTTGGTTGAGTCGTTGGTGGGAGTGGACAGTGTTTTCCGACAACAGCACGTGCATGACGGGTAACAGCGGTCGTGCGTCCAGGGACGAGAAGAATGCGACAAACAAGGCATGCAAGATCAAAGGCAGGACAGGGGACACGGAGAGACTCACTGGGTGAACTTCCATGTCGGAGGCTGCTGCGAATCTCCGTCGACCATGATTCCTGCTTGTACTGGAGCAGATGCAGGAGAGTGTCCGGGAATTGGCTATGTAGCTGAGGCTGGCCAAGTGTCGCTAGGTGTTCCTGGCAAGATGGAGGGCTTGATTCTAGCAGGGGTGTAGGATTGAAGGGATGGAATATGGATGGGATGCGAGCTTCAGCTTCGGATGATGTCAGGTCGGCCAAGGCAGAGAAGCAGCAGCTGTTGTTGCGGATTGACGGCGCGGCGCGGCGGCGAGAGGAGCGAAACGGCAAGGGTGGGCGAACGAACAGAGGCGAGTATCGACAAGGGACGACTGGAGTGTGGATTGAAGGATGGTTTACTGTTTGGAGACGGTAAGATGGTGGGTTTGGGACTGCGTGGACCACGAATGTCAAGGGATGGCGCTTTTCGAGCGCGGGGCTTTTTCCACCTAGTGACTGCCAGACCGCCAAGAAGCCCTGCCCTGTCTGTATCTTCACTCGATCCGTTTCTTGTCTTCAAATACACCCTGTCTAGACTGCCACTCGGCTTGATTTTGCTTAGACACTGTTGGTCTAGAGTGGTGTTTTGTTGCTGACCACAGCCTGTCAGAGAAACATTGCGTCTTGTTCGTGCAGCTCATCTCAACTTCTTTGTCCCGATCCGTCCAGCTTGCTGTTTCAGACCAAACTTGCCATTACACACACCGCGATCGAGAAGCTTTAGACGTTCGCGCTATATGTGCTTGTAATTTGATACACGCTTTACTCTGTCATTGTGTCGATCGATCAGAGTCACCGTTACAGTCTTCCCACGATACATCACTGCTACGACGTAAAATTGACCAGCATTTCTAAGGATGCCATAATCCTTTGTCTTTTATCTACTCGGCGGTTGTCACGCTCTTGCTGCCTTTGAGCTTCGCCTCTATGGCGCATTCTGAAGTCTAGATCAGGCCATCTCAATTGTTTGCTTTGACTCAAGCTACGCTACAGAGGCAACTATTGTTACAGCTCTGGAAGCTGAGCATGACCTTCTGCTACCAAGGTACGTTTGAATGGATATCGACAAAGGCGACAAAGCATTGTGCAGGCGATGGGTAGTGATGAGCCTATCTTCTTTACCTTTTACTCAGGATACCGCAAAGCTTAGAGAGGAATCCAATAGGACACTGATGACCCGCACATTTCATGTGGGAATTGGCTTCGACACTGTAGGGTTAGAGTGGAGATGGATTGTAAAAGCTGTTGTGGTTGTTCAGCTGCTCTGCGCACGAGTGGCAATCTTTCAGGCCGTAGCTTTACTGTTTCCCTATTGACCGTCAAAGCCAAGTTTGCAGGCAGTCACCTCGTGCTTTCCTTTCCGGGGCGCTTGGAAAATGGAAGGATATTCACATTGAGAGCACTTCTTCGTCGCCCCATGATGAGTATATAAAATGTCAAGGCATGTCAATCGGCAAGTGTCGACAGAGGCCGGGACGTGTCTAACGCTAACCGAGGATATCCATGACTTCTGGTGAACGCTGATTGGCCAGATCTGCGGCGCGACTCGAATAGCTCAAGAGATCTGGGTTGCTCTCCACGACGTTTGCCCCGTCGCCGGCCGAGCCCTCGAGTGTCGTCCCTTTGCCATCGCTGTCCCTCCTACACCACTCCTCTCTTCAGCCTTGTTCGTCCTGTTGCCGTCTTAGTATCGGCTTTCCCTAATTCACAATCGCAATCATGAGTTCATTCGGTTTGCGACAGGTCGCCGCTTCTTCAAGGGTGTGTCCCGCTCGAAAATGCCTCTAGAAAATTGGTAACTGACAGCAGCATTGCAGTTCTCCCAAGGCCTTAGAAGACAGCAGGCTCGCGCCTTCTCTCGCAGCGCCCCCGCCGCTCGCATCATCACAAACCAGCCCCTTCGCGCAAAGGAGGCCTCGCCTTTCCTCAGCAACAAGTACCCCGTCATTGACCACGAATACGATGCTCTCGTTGTTGGTGCTGGTGGCGCCGGTCTGAGAGCCGCCTTCGGTCTCGCTGAGGCCGGCTTCAACACTGCGTGTATCTCCAAGCTGTTCCCCACCAGATCGCACACCGTCGCCGCTCAGGGTGGTATCAACGCCGCTCTTGGAAAGTGAGTGACGACATTTTGAGGCAACACAAAGAGTCGGAACTGACACACGGACAACAGCATGCACGAGGATGACTGGAGATGGCACATGTACGACACCGTCAAGGGTTCAGATTGGTTGGGTGACCAGGACGCTATCCACTACATGACCCGTGAGGCACCCGCCTCGGTCATTGAGCTCGAGAACTACGGTTGCCCCTTCTCGCGTACTGACGACGGGAAAATGTTAGTGCAATCGTAAACTTCTCCTCGAGCGAACTGGCATACTGACATTCAACAGCTACCAGAGAGCCTTCGGTGGACAGTCCAAGGAGTACGGCAAGGGTGGTCAGGCCTACAGATGCTGCGCCGCCGCTGACAGAACTGGACACGCCCTCCTTCACACCCTCTACGGACAGTCGCTCCGCCACAACACCAACTACTTCATCGAGTACTTCGCCACCGACCTGATCATGGAGAACGGCGAGTGCAAGGGTGTCATTGCTTACAACCAGGAGGACGGTACCATCCACAGATTCCGCGCCCAGAACACCGTCCTGGCCACCGGTGGTTACGGACGTGCTTACTTCTCGTGTACCTCTGCTCACACTTGCACTGGTGATGGTATGGCTATGGTCGCCCGTGCTGGTCTTCCTAACCAGGATCTGGAGTTCGTTCAGTTCCACCCTACTGGTATCTACGGCGCTGGATGTCTGATCACCGAGGGTTCTCGTGGTGAGGGTGGTTACCTCCTCAACTCCGAGGGTGAGCGATTCATGGAGCGTTACGCTCCTACCGCCAAGGATCTTGCCTCGCGTGACGTTGTCTCGCGTTCCATGACCATGGAGATTCGCGAGGGCCGTGGTGTCGGTCCCGACAAGGACCACATCTACCTCCAGCTTTCTCACTTGCCCGCCGAGGTCCTTCACGAGCGTCTGCCCGGTATTTCCGAGACCGCCTCCATTTTCGCTGGTGTCGATGTCCGCAAGCAGCCCATCCCCGTTCTCCCCACTGTCCACTACAACATGGGTGGTATTCCCACCAAGTACACCGGTGAGGTCATCACTCAGGATGCCCAAGGCAACGACCAGGTTGTCCCCGGTCTGTTCGCTTGCGGTGAGGCCGCCTGTGTCTCCGTCCACGGTGCTAACCGTCTCGGTGCCAACTCCCTCCTCGATTTGGTCGTCTTCGGTCGTGCTGTTTCTCACACCATCCGTGACAACTTCACTCCCGGACAGAAGCAGCAGGAGATCCCCGCCGACGCCGGTGCCGAGGCCATCAACGTCATCGACCAGGTCCGCACTGCCGAGGGCCCCAAGACCACTCACGAGGTCCGTCTCGCCATGCAGAAGGTCATGCAAACCGATGTTTCCGTCTTCCGTACTCAGGAGTCGCTCGACGAGGGTGTCAAGAAGATCCGCGATGTCGACCAGCAGTTCGCCCAGGTCGGCACCAAGGACCGCAGCATGATCTGGAACTCGGATCTTGTTGAGACTCTTGAGCTCCGTAACCTCCTGACTTGCGCCGTCCAGACCGCCGAGGCTGCCGCCGAGAGAAAGGAGTCTCGTGGTGCTCACGCCCGTGAGGACTTCCCCGACCGTGACGACAAGAACTGGATGAAGCACTCCTTGACGTGGCAGAAGCAGCCCCACGGCAAGGTTGAGCTCGGTTACCGCAAGGTCACCGGCACCACCCTTGACGAGGCTGAGTGCAAGGCCGTTCCTCCTTTCGCCAGAAAGTACTAAGCAATCACTTGCGAATATGTGCTTTTTATGAGATACCATTAGATGCGAAGGAGATGATCGAAAAGTCATTGCTGGGGTGTGAGACATTCAGACCAGCGAAACAGCAAAGTCTTTTATTTGTCACGCTCCTACGATCAGAGACCAAAGGAGTTTGACATTAAATTCGGAGCGATGGGTATTGCTTCTTTCTTGTGTGTATGTAAAGCCTTTTGAATAGTTATCTTTTTTTCTTTCTCCTTTTTCGAGTGTCTGTTTTCTTATGGTCTTCATTGTGATTATGCTTCATTGATAGAATTATGCATACACGACTATTGAGACTCAAACAAATTCAGTCAAAGGAATTGTGCCCGCCGGTACGGATTACAGAATGATTTCGTCTGTGGATCATGTTTTTCCACTTCAGCATCGAGATGATGATATTCCGAAAGAAGACTACTCAACATTGATGAATCTGACATCATCTACCACGTTTTGATGCCGAGTTGACTAAGTAGATGGTACACGTTGTCGATGATGAGTTTTGTGGCTGTAGGGATATCGAGCCAGGGTCGTACCCCATACAGCTTGACTTGGTCAGAGACAAAACTCAGCCATCTCTACGATCTGATGAAACTGTTCTGGAAAGACATTGCTACCAACAAAGAACGAGCAGTCGACAACAAGTGGCCCGCGATTTTTGGAAGAGCTATAGTCTCTCTTCTCATGTCTTGATGCTTGATCGCATATGCCTCATAACCGTCAAAAGCACCGCCCGTCCACCATCTATCCTAGAAAAAGCTTACATGCCCATATTCCCTCTCAACACCCATCACTGCGCCTTCTTCTCATTTTCTCCCTTCTGCTCCTTCTTCCTCGTCATCGGAATCCTCCAACTAGTCTCCCACCCATACAGCGCACCAGCCCCAAACACCAGTGCCGCACCTGCACACATCATCCCACTCAATCTATGTCCGAAAAGCACCGTGCTCGCCACAAAACTCACAAGCTTTCTCACATTCAACACGATGGTGACTGTAACCGCTGATGCCTGTGCTGATAGCAGGTTAACGCCAGTGATACATGCGATTTGCGTTGCAGAGTTGAGGAGTAAGAAGGCGATGCCCTGGGTAAGATTTGCTGATTTCAGGACTGGGAGGGAGTCGGGGACAGAGAGGGGGGGAGTAGAGGATAAGGCGGTGTATTGACGACGGAGGATGGATGTGAGGGGTAGGAATAAGGGCAGGGAGAGGAAGTGTGAGTAGAAGAGGTTTTCGCGCCAGTGGGAGCCGTGGGTTGCGTAGGTGTCTTGGACGTAGACGCCCATGTATGCGGAAAGCACTTGAGCGGCCAGGAGAATAAGTAAGCCGGAGCCGAGATCTCCGGTGCTTGTTTCCACGGATTTGCCCTGAGAGGTGTCAGTATCAGTGGCTCTTCTTTCCTGCACAATAGCAAAGCAGCAGCATGCAGAAGAAAGAATAGAACTCACTTTACTCCCCGCGTCCGCAAACGCGCTCACCAACACCCCCAGCGTGAGTATCACCACACTCCCCACCTGCAACGCAGAATACCTTTTCCCCTGCAATGCACCCGCCGCCATGGTCGTCACACTGCCAAACGAGCGCAGAATAATATGCACAGGCACGGAGATATTGAATGCAAAGGCCCAATTGTTGAGCATGTTGACGGCGAAAAACATCAAGGCGATATAGCCCCATTTACGCATGGGTACCGCTGGAGTCTTGAGAGTCAAAGTAGGTGTGAGTTGGGAGAAGGAGGCTAGGAGGGCGGTGAAGATGAATTGGGAGAGGGTAATTAGGAGACCGCTATCGGGTTCAGTTCTAGAGGATATGTTAGTGGGATGTTCTACAGATATGTACGCGCATGTAGTCCTGCGGCAGATAGATGGATGTACTTGATGATCTTCTCCAGTGTAAAGACCTTCAGAGCGGAGTCAGAATCCATATCATTTCGGTCGTGCTGGCAACAACTCACATTTGAGCAACATCCTCCGAAAATGAGTCCGACGGTGTTGAGAGAGGCGAGAATGATGTCAGCCATGATGGGAAGTGCAAGGCTCTGTGTGACGACTTGTTAGTTGCGTGTATAGAATGGAAGAGAGATCAGAAAGATATCCGAGAGTTGGGGTTGGTGAAAGGTTGGTATGGGAGGGCATGTCGGTGTGGAATGTGTGATGGTTGGAACTTTGTCAAGATGCGATAAGTACAGTGAACAACATCGTGTCCACTTGAAGCAACAGCTCTGAGCTCATGTGAAGGACGATCACACTATACACTTCAAGTATAGCGATGCATGCCGGTTGATACAGGTCGCGAACTGGGTAGGTATAAAAACATGCGACGTCATGCTAAAATTTGCTTACCGTGGCCTTTGTTGTTCCAGTCCGAGACAAACACGATTTCGAGAGACAAGTTGAACGACTCTCTCAACAAGCAAATAGAAGAACGAGTGCGAAGAGGTGAATGTATGGAAGCCAAGAACAAGGGTCGGAGCGACGTTGCAGGCGTACCTGGCCGCTCCGCCAGAAAGTGTCGCTTGCAAATCTCACGGGAATACTGTATTGAATAAATTGCAGTACATGAAAGATTAAATCACAAAGCACATGTACAAATATGAGGTAGATCAGTGGGACTTTGTTCTGCAATTATGACTTGATAGTGCTTGTCTCAAAAGCAACAACTTGCTTTCCTCTGATACCGTGAGGAATGTCCGGACAATCACCCCAATGACCGCAGAACGACGAGACATAGAGCAAAGGATGGCCGATAAGTGCCCGGTTCCCCATGCGGCAGCGAACCGAGAGCAAACTCCGGTCCATCTTCATGCGGTAAGATGCCCGGTTAACCACCATCATCTCAACAACAGCTGAACCGCGAAACATCAAGCAAGGACTACGCGATGGGTACCCGATTTCGCACATGGCAGCGACCCGAGTGCAAACTTCGGCTTCGTCTTCGTGTTGTCGTGCTCTACGCGTGAGTATGCCGTGACCTAGGTCAGGCCAGGGGAGAGTGCGGTGTAGTCATGGAGAAGGAACGAGTCGCGAATCTCATCGCAGGTCTCCTGAAGAAGCTGACCGAGCGCCTCAGGAAGAGAGGCGGCATACTGTCTGCCGAGAAGCAGCACGCGATCGTTGATGTCAACCAGACGAGCTCCATAGTAGCCGCTCTCGGGGTACTCGGCGCTGGTGACAATAATGTCGATACCGTCTCTTCTATCGGGGAAGAGCGCGCTAGCATTGCCTTCAGAAGAGCATTGATGTTAGTGAGTAGTTTAACGATTGGTGCATGGCAAGGTCCTACCAAAGATCTGGTTGCGCAGGCCATCAATCTCGGCGAGATCTGAGGCTCGGGTGGTGGTAGGCTGAACGCCTGCTTCAGATGGCTCGTAGGGCTTCATTGGAAGTGTTGAGGTTGCTAGTGTTGTAGTGGGACAGATGGATGCTGAGATGGTTGGAGTCGAGGCAGGACTGGATGGTTGTGTACGCAGCTGAAGTTGTCGTGTGTTGAGAGCGCGTGTAACGCTTTGGAGGCAGTCTCGGCATGGCGATGAGCATGCTGAAAGCGTAGACCGTCTTCGTTGGCAACCAGACCTATCGTGTGCCGATCGAAACCAGGTAAACGTTGGACAAGTTCGGCACGCAAACCTACATAGACACGAGTAGGAGAAAGAGAAGCAAAGTAAATGAAACCAGAACTTGATTGAAATGGGGCATGATGATCTAAGGCTCTCCAGGCTGATGGCTGTCTGGAACTGCATGGCCTTGATTTGAAAGCAGACATTCGTGTTCAAAGCACAATAGTGCCCTGTTTGTGACGTTATTTGGGTATCTCGTTGGCCTTGAAAGAGTATTGAAGGGGCCTATGCTTGTCTGGCCTTTGCGGATGCCTGAGCGGCTTCTGGAGGGTCGTCAGAGCTGTACGGTGTTCCGAGCGTTCTGTCTTTCCCTACCTCTTCTGGTGGCATCCTCCAACAAGGGAGTGTCGACAGATGCAGCGGGCAGGTGGACGTATCTCACAACACTTCCTCTGATGAAGACATTCTTGACCGAGCTCTATTACGGTGGCGCATCTCGTCAGCACTCATGTCCCCCTTTTTCTTCGAAGTCGGTCTCTTTTCATACCATGTGAGGGTACTTGAGGTCGTCCAGAACGGTGATATCGTCGAGCTTGATGTTGAGGTATTGGTCGACGCTTTTCAGGGTTCCGCGGATCGAGATGTCATTCTTGAGCTCCACTGTGACCTCTGGTATGCTTATCAGAATTGCGCACGCGACATGAGTCCTCTTGCTTGCAGCGACTAACCGGTGTTGACAAGCGTCTTGAAGAAACTATGCGCCTATGTCAGTCTAGAGTCACAAATATCACAGTAGCACTGTGCCATAGGAGCAGCGCATCGTGATTGTGAAGCTCTTGCAAACACCCAGCGACACACCTCCCAGCTACACTTACCTGAAGAACAGCATCTTGTCGGATTGATGTGGTGGTCGCTGTCTTGGTCACTGGCGACAGCTTGAACCACTTGCGGCGAAACTCGACCGCTGATTGGCTCGGCATTACGTCACGTGTATCGCTCGAAACAATCACTTTCACTTGAGAACGAGCACAAACAACTCCAGTATTCAAACAGGACTTTGATTTCGATTCTATATGCTACGGGTTTCTGGCTTCGTATCTTGAGAACGAAGCCTATACTGCAGCTGGTTATTCTTTGTGACTGCCATGGATTGAGGAGTAACATCCTTCAAGGCTTCGCTTGGCAGGGACATGACCGCATCCGTCAGCAATCTTTCTTCTCTATGCTCCCTAGAAGCAGCAGCAAATTGGTAAAGAGTAGTCTGCCGTTAATCTTGCATCTCCGATCCAGCATGCCAAAGGTCCGCAATTATAAGCTTGGCTGATGAGGAAGTGGCCCAGGAATGGGCCGTAGCATCCGCGGTGCGGGTGTCCTCAAGCTCAAGTATGATGTCGTCAACATGGCGTAGATCCACGAGTGGACTTTCTGAAGCTCCATAATATCCTCCCCTTCATAAAGCTTCGCTCATGTTGCAATCAACATGCTTCGCCTTTTCTCTAGAACTGCTCAATCAACTGTCAGAAGTGCATTCAAACCCAACCAACCTCTTACCACTATCACCAAAGCAACCATGAGCGGTATGTATCCTTGGGTTACATCATTCTACCGACTCAGACATGTCTGACAACTGCTTCAGGAAAGGCAGAGAACCCCCAGCTGAAGAACACTGACCTCTTCGATGTCTCCCACATCACCGCTGTCGTTACTGGTGGCGGCACCGGCATTGGCCTCATGATCACCCAGGCTCTCGTCAGCAACGGAGCCAAAGTCTACATTACCGGTAGAAGAAAGGAGAAGCTTGACAAGGCCATCGAGCTCTACAGCACCGGTCCTGGCAGCATCCACGCTCTTCCTGGAGACGTCAGCGACAAGGAGGACGTCATCCGTCTTGCCAAAGAGATGGAGTCAAAGGAGCCAAAGGGCATTCAATTGCTTGTAAACAACGCGGGTATCGCCAGAGACGACAACACCAAGTTTTCTTCCAACGGCCAGCCTGATATGACCGATGCTAAGGCTATCTCGGAGCACTTCTTGAAGACCGAGCCTGATCAGTTCGCCGAGACCTTCAAGACTAACGTCGCTGCTGTCTACTACATGTCCATGGCCTTCCTGCCTCTTCTTGCCAAGGGTCGTGAGGTCACTCCTGGCTACACTTCTAGTGTTGTCAACGTCAGCTCTATCAGTGGTGCCATGAAGGGTTCAAGCAACGGCCAATTCGCCTACGCTGCTTCCAAGGCTGCTGCAACCCACGTCAGCCGTATGCTTGCAACCACATTCAAGGACACCAAGGTCCGCTGCAATGTCATCGCTCCTGGTGTCTTCCCTAGCGAGATGACCGCTGGCAGCTCAGGTGACGATAACAAGAGCAACCTCGACATGAAGCCCAGCAACCCCGCCGGCAGATTTGGCTTTGATAGCGATATGGCAGCCACAATCCTCTTCCTCGCTGGACGCGGAGGAGTCTTCTACAACGAACAGATCCTGTATCCCGACGGCGGGTATGTTTATATCCTCCACACAATTACATGCATTGACTGACGAACTACAGAAACACTTTGGTACAACCAGCGTATAATTAATCTGTGCAGCCCGCACACAACTAGGCCGACTTCAAACGACGACATGACTATTACCTCATCACAGGGTTATGACACGATAGCATATAGTTGATCAAATATATCAAGCTATATTCAGCAGCATGCGCAGAACTTGTTCAAGCCATACGATTCTCCGATGTGTTTTCTTAGGCAATTGGACGTCTTTGGTTTTTTGTGACTAAAATTGGATCGACTGCTCGACTCACTCACTGGTCTCACTTCAACGTCTCACTCCCACGCGACAGTGAACCACACATATTGAGACTATTCGAGCAATTCAGCAACAATACAACCATTGACAAATTGAAGCCTCTTCTCAGCTGCCATCTGTCAATTTCACTACGAACAAGCCTAAGTTTCCGATACCCTCACCAGATCTTTGCGTGTGCTTTGATTTCCCAAGCCACATCATTTCCTGTCTTTGTCAACCACACACAACTTCAACCACAAAGACTCCCATCATGCCTTCATACAAAGAACTGCGCGCTCAGGGTTTTCTTGATTACCCTGCAGCATATCCCACCCCAGCCATCAGCAACCGCAGTGAGTCTGTCTACATTCACAAAAGAGTCAAGTGGACTGGCAACTTCCTCGAAGCCGAACTCGAGCACATCGAAGTTCCCGCAAACAACTTTGCATC
Organism: Aureobasidium namibiae CBS 147.97; assembly: GCF_000721765.1. Taxonomy (NCBI): domain Eukaryota; kingdom Fungi; phylum Ascomycota; class Dothideomycetes; order Dothideales; family Saccotheciaceae; genus Aureobasidium; species Aureobasidium namibiae. Next base: position 20,384 of record NW_013581182.1, on the reverse strand, counting down.
ACTACTTCCCGCCCGCACTACCACACAAGACTGTACCTTGAAAGACGTCACAATGTTCTCTCACCAATATTCTTTCGGCAAGCAGGCTCTTGCTGCTACCTACCCCGCCGCACCAGAGAGAGACGAAAACGGGCTGTTCCCTGCCAGACCCGATGACCTCCCCACTGAACCCCTGAGACCTACTGAAGATACCACCCGTGAGAGAGTCTTCGGTAAGCTCATCACAAACGAGAGACCCCTGACTGTCAATGAGAGTATTGTCCGCGACAGTCAGTATCTTGTCGACTTGCACAGATGGAGATCATGGGCCTCGAGGATGCCCGAGGAGTGGAACCTCCTGAACGCGGAGTCTTACAAAGTCCTCAACAGCATGGTGCCGACAGCCGCCGAGTCGCAGGCCGACAATGTCGACAAGAATTCGCAGATCGTGCTCCTCTTCCTCTGCGTTGGATTGCTCCTGTTCTTCTGCGGCACGTCAGTTGTTCAGCTCCTCCCCCTGGCCGCCCTCGTCGTCGGGGTCATTCAGATCAACAACCAGGACAGCCTCGACCCCATTGGTTTCTTGAGCTTTCTCATCCTGAATCCCACCAGCGCTCTGCATCTCGTCGGGTATTGGGCCGTCGGGATGCTTGGTGTCGTCATGGTGGTCATCTCCTCCCTTGTTTCCTCTCTTTTCTGGCTTCTCAACCAGTTGGTTGCCTCCTCCGCAGGCGCCAACTCCAGCTCTCGCCTTGTTCTTTTTGACATGATTGCTTTTGTGCACAATACAAAGCATGACTTCATGAGGAGCGTCTCTGTGAATCGGTTGGGTCTCTGGCTTGGTATAGGACTGCTCGCATACTCGAACATCAAGTTGATGCAAGAGCCCTCGTCTACCTGGATCCTTCTTTGTATGGTACTCTGCATCTTCTTGGTGGTCTGCGTCATGTCGTCCTTCGTGGAGCGCCCGTACAGCGCAGCAAATGACAGCAACCCTGTCATCCCTCCTCCCACAGCCATTCCTGCTACTCCTGCTGCTCAGATTGTCCCTAACCCTCGCGTAGCGACAACACTGTTCGGGCGCAGTGGCGTCGCCTTCGCCGATCCACTGTTGACCCTGCAATCAGACAGCATAAAGTTGCTTCCCGATGGTCTTCGCCCGAAGCCACTCGTTCACGACTTTGGCACACCAACCCGGGGTCCCCTCAGCAAGGACTTTGGTGCTCGACGTACCCCTCAGGGGTTGTATCAGGTTCAACCCACCTTCTTCACTTGTCCACCGAGGCAAATCTTTACCTGAGTGTGGCATCTCAATGTATGAATCTTTTCGAAGAGCGTATTTGCTCATCAAGAGCTCAACCTTGCTGGTCGATGAGCGACTCTCAATGGACAAGCGTACTTTTTCGAATAGGTTCTTGCATTTTGACTGCTGTATGAGCACCAGGAATGTGTTTTGGGGAAGTGTCAAAGTTTGGGCGGATCTGGCAGGGACGGGTATCTTGTCATCTTCTGTGCATACAGCACACTTCAGATCGAGCTATGAAAAGGCAAGGATGTTTTTACAAATTGTAAAGTGTCCGAAGAGAGCCGGTAAGTGCTGAACATACCAGAGAAAAATCCTTTGTTTCTTTGTTCTTATATTCCCCAACTTTTTCTCCTAACGACTTCTTTGTTGTCCACCACCCGCTTCCGGTGGTGTAGGCCCTGGTGGCCGACCAAAGTATACCTTTCTCGATCGACGCTCGTCATGACTGTCCTAACAGCACACCGAGTCATCTTTCGCAGTCAACAAATTTGGACCAGCTATCAACATGTCTCTTACACCACAAAAGCTCCGTTTGGACAGCGGTCTTCTGGAACAGCTACAAGCAAGGTTCCCATCATATATACCTCCGAGCCCATCGTCGCCAATTGCAACAGGCATGGCTGCACTTGAACGCCGGACGTCGAACAGGTCAGCGACTAGTCAATATAACAAAGCTGGCAGCCGAACCGCTTCACCTCTCCACGTGAACCAGACGATAGAAACACCGTCAGGTATCAGAAGTACAAATTCATCGCCTGGCCCTTTGTCTGGCAGCAGAAGAGTTCCTCCTCCGCCTTTGAAGACCAAGATAAGGCCTCCGAGCGAGCTGTTCCTGCCCACGCCGAAAACAGCAAAGAGTGCTGGCTTCAGGTTCTCTACGATCATTCCTGAAGATGGTGTGGCAATCAAGTCAGAACCAGCAACACCAGAGACTCCAGTCTCAGCACCATCATTTTCGCCGCCTACACTATCACCAGTATCTGCTTCCATCGCCGACGCCATCAGTCGTGTCGATGTAGGCGCGTCAGTTCAGAATGCCATCGATAATCTTAGCAAACCCGAAGCAAATCGCTTTATATTCCCTCCATTGCGATCTTCGACTGCTCCGCCTGCGAGTTTGCGTCGGCAACCGAGTTTTGCGTCCATCAAGTCATCAAAATCTTTGCCTCTACGAGCAATAAGCACTCGTCTCGCTCGTATGAGTCGCGCAGGAGGCGGCAGTTCTCGAGGTGCTGGAGTCAATCCCAACAACCAACCCAAGAAACGAGGCTCACACTTTTCTGGCATCGACAAGGATATCGCAGCAGACAGAAGAGTAAGCTTCATGCTCGCAAGACACAAATCCAACTTGGAAAGTGTGCTGGCATCTCCTGTCGAGGAACAAACACCTGCCAGACCGGTGCTGCGCAAAGCTGCAACAAGTGTCATGCCTTGGCGTAAAAAAAAGCGAGGTGAAACCATGAGCATGCTTCTTGACTCTGGCTTCTTTCCTGTTCAAGAATTTATTTACGAGAAGAACGATACACCGCCATCTTCGGCAACGCGTAGCCCAAGCAAGCGCAATCAGCTCGCTCTAAACATTCTCGTCAAAGACCTTCCAACCGAGCGTCCTTCTTCAATCCTCAACACACCTACAAACTTTTATCAGTCAGGCCGTATAAGTCTGAGGAGGTCGACGCGCAGCAATCAGCGTCGTTCGCTGGGTTCTCGACGCAGAATCTTGACTGCGGCTTCCGTATCGAGCTCACAAGGCTCACCACTGTCAATCACGCACAACAATGTCGTTGCACCTCTCCAATCGCCAACAAGCCCAATTAGTCCTAAGACTCCATTGACGCCCACCAAAGCTCTTGCGGCACTGACAGCCGGCATGCTCTTACCTCCGTCACCGGGCTCAGATGGCAGCCTCAAGTCTGCTCTACCATCACTAGGCATCCTAGAAGTGATTCCCGAGGACAATGGCACTACTGCCATTCACTCAACCACATCTCCGATCTCTCACAATTCTATACGATCCATCCCTGAAGCACCTGCCTTACCAGACGCCACAGGCAGCGAAATCCACCTCAGCTCCGGCACAGTTCTCATGGTCAAAACGCCTGGAACAACAGCCTGGCGCCGCTCAGTCTACATCCAAGGACCAATCAAACTACCCACTCCAGCTGTCGTGCCCAGAAAAGGTAGTATCGCCACCCTCGATCCTTTCCAAGATGTGCTTAGCAACACTCCCATCCCACGCCGCAAATCCGAAGATACATGTCTAGACGACATTTGCGATTGGTACGAAACCTGGAACTACGATGCTGTTTCCTTCGCTCACGATGAGTTTGCTCTTGACACCGCTGCAAACTTGATCAACGAATACGCATTGCTTCCAATCGCCGAAGAACCCGAGGCTGTAGATCGCACAGTACTATCTCCCTCTCCAGCACCCCCACTAGCAAAACAAGTAGCAGCAGTGATGCTCCGCCCGGACTCCACAGCCATGAAGCCTCTCCCCCGAATAAGCATGCCCATGGTTCCTCTGCCCGAACTCCCCAAAGCCACTTCTTCAAACACCAGCAGTGAGAACCTCACACGCCAAAAAGGACATTCTAGGAACAGCAGCGGGAACCTTGCACAAAATAAAGGACATTCCAGAAACAGCAGTGGAGAGACTTCATACAAAAGTGCTTCGTCGGATCCGATTCAGCGTACTGATAGTAGAGGAAGCGGTTTCAGTGGTGTGAGTTCTGCGGAGGAAAAGAGTTGGTTCGAGAGTGATGGGAAGGTGAAGGCAAAGAGGGGAAGTTTGCAGGAAGGAGGGGAGCAACAATTGAAGCAGAAACCAGCGAGGATGAGTAGGATGAGGAGATTTGTGCAGACTGCTAGTGCGATCTTGTGAGCAAGGAACGAGAGAAAGGAAAGTAGTAAAGGTATGCTGACAAGGGGTTTCCAATGGAAAAGAGCAAATCAAAGTCACCACTTTGCCTTTTCATAGCTGCTTTCGATCATGCATTGCGGTAAGAGAAAAACTCTTCAGCGGGCAGATACCACTCTGTCAAACAAATAGTCTCAGTGGGAAAGAGCAGATGGAGGACACGGCTCTGCCTTTCTATAGCTGTCTAAACACACACTTGACAGTTGGAGATCGATCTTCTGGCAACAATTACATCTCTCCAAAACAAACAAACTTCTCACACAGCTGTTCGGCATGGTTGAGCTTGAATCGAAATGCATAGGTAATCTTATCGATATATCCATATTCCAAAGAAGGACCACAAAGCGTAGGTAGGTAGTCTCCCTCCAAAAGCAAACCAAGCAAACACTTCCCGAAAAGCCCTCTCAGTTTGCCCATGACGTCTTCTATATCGCTTGGAGGCTCCATCACAAAATCACAAAAACACAGACATATATATCCTCAATCCACCCACCTGCCTGCCTATTCGCAATAATCTCAAAATCCCAACCAAAAAGACCAAGCCCAATCAGCAGCACACCATGCCCGAAATTCTCAAATGCCCCAAATGCGACGCAAACGCCGATGTGACAAAAGATGGTAAGAGAACAACAACGACTACCTTGTGCACACTCCCAATGTACTGATGGATGATCTCAGGTAAATGGGCACATTGTGCTTCGTGTAAGCCTCCCTTCCTAACCCGCTTTCACAAAAAACAGTGGTGTGAAAAAAAGAAAAAGGAGAAAGAGAAATAGCTAATGTTCCTGGACCCCAAAGGCAACAACATCTTCCAGCCCAGCGAGAGCCCTGATATCAAGGAAGGCGAGAAGGAAGAGGCAAAGTAGAGGAAATAAACCTATATAGAGGGGCTTTGCAAAGGTTGGCACGTATAGTATAGGTCCAGAGGAAGATGTCGATAAGTGTTATTGGAAGATGGCTCGATCAAAGCCGATGCATTTGTGCATCAGCAATTTGGACGCTACAACAAAGAAGCATTCATTTACTCTAAACCCTCACCACATGTGAAAAAAAAGTCCTTTGGGGGAGAGAGAGGGACGAGGGCAGATAAGGTGTTTTTGATTTGCAACAAGAAGAATATAAACTACGCTACGTCTACCAAACCGAAGATCGTCTTCTCCCAATCTGACGCGCTGGGGACAACAAAACGAACTCGCAAATCTACTGATCCAGCTCGACGTAATTGGCAGGGAACAGACCTTCTTGGCCATTGTAGTGGCCGAACCACCAATCCTCATCGGGGAATTCCTGTTTGATCTGTTAGCGAGAGATTTCAAGATGCCTGTCATCATCGAGTATGAACATACCACGTTGGTGATCTTTGCGCCATCGGGGAAACTGAGCTCGTTGTCTTCGGCGGCCTCGTAGTCGTATTGTGCTGTGGCGGTTTGCCCACCAGCAGCTGCGGGAGCAGGGGCGGCATGTGCGGCAGCAGGTTCATCGCGAGCAGGAGCCGGGGGAGGTGGTGCGGCACTGCCAGCAGCAGCGTCATCATCTTCTACAAGCTCGACATAGTTGGACGGGAACAGACCAGTCTCGCCCTGCGAGTTCTGGCCCATCCACCAATCCTCGTCGACCATCTCAATGTTCTCCACATACTCGCCCTCGTGAAGCTCGATCTCGTTGTCTTCAGCCTTCTCGTAGTCATATTGGACGAGCGCACGCTTTCCAGCAACACCTGCACCTGGATTGGCGTTGGCAGCGGCAGCACCGAAGGTAGTGGTCGAAGCTTCCTCAGCAGCAGCACGAGCATGGTCTTCTTCGTCTTCGGGCTCGTCACGCATGTGTGATGCAGCGGCGGAGGCGGCGTTTGACAGAGACTGGGTTGGCATAGGGGGAGGATCGAAGCGCTCTTCCGGAGCTTCCATAGGCTCTACGGGCGCTCCACGGGCCACAGGCATGGCGACGCGGATAGGAGAGCTGGGAGGAGAAGGCGTGGGACTGCGGGGTTGGGCAGGAGGAGGAGGGAGGCTGACGTGCTCTTCCTCAGGTCTATCGTCGTCCTCTTCATCTTGTGGAGGAGGCGGCACGGAGCGACTGCCAAGACCAGCATTGGGCTTGCTAGAGAAGTCCATCGGGGGAGGCATAGAACGTGCGGGAGACTCGTCGTCAGTGTGAGAGGCGCCCATGGGAGCAGCGTTCTTGAAACGATCTTTGAGAGCGCTGACACCACCAGATGGAAGTTCGGGTTCCGTCTCACGCTCAGGCGATCTGACGTCGTCCTGGCCAGTCTTCTGAGCGCTGATGTTGCTAGTACCTGTACGGTCAGTCGAGACAGGAGCCCAAGACTTGCCAGAGTAACCACTTTGCCATCCTCCACTGGGCTGGCTCTGCATAGGCGAAGCAGCGGCGGCAGCTGGCGGGGGAGGAGCAGTGTCAGCAGCACCGCTGAGTCCACGTTCACGAGCCTTCTTCTCAGCCCACAGCTGTGCTGGAGACTTGCCATCAGTGCTACCAAAGTTCTTACTAGCAGCACCAATGGGGGCAGAGGCTGCTGGTGGAGGAACACCGAATCCAACAGGAGTGGGAGCCTTTGTACCTGCAAAGGAGCTTGTCGAAGAGCCAAAGCGGTTGGCGACCTTGGGCTTTGGCATCTCACTGAGACGGCCAGATTGGCTAGACTGATTGAAGGCAGCGGAACGATCGGCCAGAGATCTGGGTGCTTGTTCTTCGTCATCATCACCATTGCGTGATTGGTTTACGGGAGCGGCAGCAGGCGAGGGAGAAGCTTGAGCCTTTGCGCGAATGGCGGCAATGTCGACCTTACCGACGGGCTCGTAAGCACCTTTGACAATGGTTGGTCTATCGTCTTTCTGCTCACGCGCTTGGCTACGGATAGCGTTTATGTCAACCTTGCCAATAGGTTGGTAGCCGCCTCTAACGATGTCGCTGGGGCCGTCGTTCTCTTGCCTCGTGGGAGGTTGGAAGCGCGAGGGCTGTTGCTTCTGGCTGGTGAGTTCGGCCATGTTGACCTTTGTAGGCTTGTATGCAGATTCCACCTTCTGGAGAGTGTTGCGGGACAATTGCGGGGCATCCTCGCCCCAGCCATCGTTGTCGGTAGATGTGGGAGCGGCGGGCTTGGGTCGCGAGGCAAGAAGAGAACCGCCGGTACGTGTGGGCATGAAGACAGGCTTGGTGGCTGCAGGTGGAGGAGGGACACGCGAGGATGCGCTCGAGTCGGAGGTTGAAGGACCACCGCCGTATTTGGCGCCAGATGCGTTGGACACCTTCTCGATGATGCTCTCGGGGCTGAGATGGCTCTCGGAGCGTGCTGTGATTTCTACATGGTAGCCCTGGGTTTGTCAGACTCGTGTCGGAAAGGATTGCAGCGAGTTGTACATACGTGGAGCAGCTTGGAGACGGCGCCACGGTGTGTGTTGAAGTAGCCCTTTGTCCTCTCGGGAACGCCCTCGCCACACCACGAGATCAGGACGCACTTGGGGAGGCCAGAGTTGGGATCCTTCAGCTTGGCAAAGGCAAATTGGATGCGACCGTCCGAGAAGTCTTCGAGGAGCTCATGTAGCTCGCCCTCTGTCGTCTTGGTGTCAGCTGGTCTCTTGGGTGTCACAGGCTTCGCCGTCTACGCACCACCGGTAGTCTGGACTTTGAGGACGCTCTCCTTGCTCGAATCTTGTTGGAAGGCACTTGTGAGGGGAGCCTGGACCGAGTACAGAGCCCATTGAGCAAAGGTGGGCGAGTTGGCTGAGGGCGCGGGTCCGTCGACGATGGATTGATAGCTCCTCTTGATCGAGGGACCGTTGGTTGACAGGTTGAGAGATGCCATGTTGGCAGATGTGAGATAAGGTAGGGATATGTCAAGGCAGACTGGATTGGTTCAGACTGCAACAAGTGACGGGCTTTACAATGGAAGTTGTCAGGTTGATGCTTGGACAAGGACGCAGCGGGGGTTTGCTTGCACGTCACCTCCAAGCCCAGCCCAGCCAACTCGGACTCTCGGACGCGTCAACCGCCGTTCCGTGCGCCGTATGCACAGCCCATCGATACGACTGCACTGTGCTGTGGCCGTGCAACTCAGCCTGCTCTCTTTCTATTGGCTCGTGTCCAGTCGGGCATTCGTGGCTTCTCAGGCTCGAGGCTTCGAACTTCGCGAGCTTTTTCTCCCCTTGGCTTCGTTCTTTCCCAAGCTCTATTGTTGTTTGTCCTGTGTTGCGTCGCATATCCAGCCAAAAGGTCAAGTTTCCATCCTTGACCGCGCGCTGCTTTTGCTCAACTCTCAGTGGCCGCTACTTGTCCTGGCAAGTATATCTGCACATTCTCACCTATCCATTCTGCAATCATCGCATTCCACCCTCTCAACTTTCTCAAGAGTTGCTACCCACTTTCTACTCCTGCCCAGTACGAGTTGCAGACTCGCCTTGCAAGAACTGACATTCAGAGTTGCCGAGTCATTTGATCGGCGACTATGTCTTATCCTCAATCTCCAGCTTCTGATGCTTCATCGGACCTATATGCAGAGGTAGATACGTCGTCGCAACTCGACTCGGTTGAACGTTCGCGCCAACAAGTTGCTTCGCCAGCTTCTGGCCAGATGTATGGTGATAGTCCTGTATCGCTCCCAGCACAGTCAAAAGGCAAGCGTAGATATGGCGCAGAGGATCATCAGACCCAAGCGCCGCAAAAGAGGCGCAAGCTTGTACTCACCGCAGAACGTTATTTCTCCCCTTCCATCCCGACTACCGCCAACTTGCCTGTCGAGGTTTGGCAGCATGTGTTTCTATACCTTACTCCAGACGACCTCAGTCGGTGCTTGCGTGTCAGTCGCCTGTTTCGCTCATATCTTACCGACCTCACGGCAACCATGAGTGTCCGTCTGCCACCTCGTCGCAACGGTCTGAAGGTGCTCGACAGCGAGGCCATCTGGACATCAGCTAGGAAACTGTTTGCTCCCAATCTCCCTCGACCTCTTGCTGGCTTCACAGAAATGCACATGTTCCAGCTTCTTGGAGGTAGGGATTGCCAAGCTTGTGGTGCGCTTCCACTTCAACCGAATCAGCCCACCACTCCCTTCGACGCCGGCCCTGGGCATGGTGGCGTACGTATCATCTGGTCGTTCTCTGCTCGTCTGTGTTCCGAGTGTTTCGAGCTTTACTCTGTCAAGGTAGTATCGTGCCTTTGCCTCTCCGCTGTTCAGTCTGTCTAACGTACGTATAGGACGTTGATGTTGTTGTTTCTCCTGTCAATCCTTTGAGAGCTGGCTTACCACATGCATTCTGTACCCCCGATCTGCATTACATTCCTGCTACGCTGCAGGCTCAGGCTGCTGCTTCCATCAAGGGCACCATGTTCAAGGTGTACTCGCAGAAACATATCGATGATCTTCAACAAGAACATCAAAATGCCATGGAATTTGGAACTGCTGCTGCTGAAGAGTGGGTCAAGGGTTTGCCACTACTCGGTAAACAGCAAATGGCCGATGCCGCTAGGTTGGAGAGATGGGAAGCATCACTTCCCCTCGGCTCTGACATTCCGCAGGTACTCAGAGAGTACTTCCGTCCTTATACTTTCTCTGCAATAGGTGAGGCTTCAGTCGGTGTTGCGTCCGTCGCAATATCTGCAGTGGCGACTCCTTCAGTCAGTGCCACGTCGCTCCCAGCGCCTCCTTCAGCCCAAAGTAAGTTTCCGCTGAGCTGTATCTCCCTCTTTTTCCGCACTTGCTGCCGTTCAAGTTTCACTGTCTTCACCATGGTATCCCCATCACTAGTCTCCCAGAACCGTTGCCTCTCTTCCTTTCTTCTCTTTGCCCAACTTCGTTCCAGAATTGCAGAAGAAGTCATCAAAACATGCAACACATATTGATTGAGATTACACAGTGAAACATCCTCTTCCAGCTCGAGTTGTTGCTGTCCCAACCGCAACTCAACCGATCGTCAATGCTCAGAGTCCGACGCAGACGCACAAGAAGGAATGGCGCGCTCCTCGCAATTTGAAAGAAGTCAACGAAGCCAGAGCGTCTCGACGAGCCGACATCGAGCGACGATGCTATTCCGAATTTCAACCGCCACTCATGCCTAATGTTCTACAACACATGGAGTCTTTCCATGCCGCTATGCAGATAACCACTCCGTTGACCGACAGCGCATGGGAAGTCCTGAAACCTCGTCTCTATGCTCAGAGAGATGCCGCCGAGCAGATCGAATATATGCGAGAAGAGCAGATGCGCGCTCTCCAAGCAACGATGCCCGATCCGGCATACCACGCCATGTACAGCCAACCTGTCGATCCAACAGTTCTTCAACGCCAATACGAAGCTGCCCAAGCACCTATTCGTAAGAAGCTTGGCATGTATGCCGACGATCTGATCCGGATCAAATGGAAAAAGGGCAAACTTCTTACTCACGATAACTGTCCCGAGTTTGCTGTCGAGGTCTTGCTCTACGCCAGAAACAGATTTCTCGAAGTCGAAAGGCCGCATGACATGCCCCCAGATCAGATGGCGGAAGAGACCGATCCATGGTTCGTCAGCTTGGAGAACATGCGCTGGCTCTACGATCAGAAAGTCAAGACATACACTGACAAGTATCTGCGCGAGCTATTCCACTGTGCTGAATGCAAGTCTCTCGGCAAGTCGTATGCATTCGAAGGCATGATCCAGCACTACGGCGCGAAACACACTACCGATTTCAGCAGAGGCAACATTGTTGTCCATTGGCAGAGTGCAGAATGGCCGGATGAGTGTCCTTTAGAGCCTTGTAATGGTGCAACTCCCAACCCCGCTCTACCTCCCAAGCCACCAAAGAAAGCACCAGAGGCTGGCGACACTAACCACAATCAGCTCTTGGATAACCACAACGCCCCAGCTCAATCTGCATATCCGAGTAACCAGAACGGCCCATACAATCAGTCTGGTCATCCAGCCTACCCTCCCGACGCCCACACTAGTCATGTTCCGTACGGATATCCGTATGCGACTGCCACTCCGGCAGATCCTCATCAACACGTCTATTATCCTCCGCCCGTCAATCCTAGAAATCTATACCAGGATCAGGTCGATTTCTTAGCAAACCTTGCAAGAGAGATATGGGACACTATCGCTGGCATTCAAAGCCTTGAAGAAAGCGTCAGAGTCCACACAGTGTTACATCACGTTGTCTCGAGATTCAAGGCTCACTTTGGTGGCGAACCAACGCTTGATATGCTTGCCGATGCTCTCTTTAACCACGAACTCATGCGGCCCATCAAAGACGCGGGCGAGATGGCCTGCATGACTTGTATATCGAGTAATCTCGATGGCTTCGTTGCCTTCAAACCCTATGCGAAGCGTATCGCCGACTACAAGCTCTACAACACCTCATCTCTCATCACGCACTTCAAGGCAGTTCATCTTGGAAGTGACTCTGGGCTTGATTGGAAAGAAGACATGATCGAGCTACCGGAAGACGACAATATCCGTCAGCTTTTGATCGCTATTGGCATGAACGACGAGAAGCTTGGCTTGATTGCTGCAGTGTTCCCTAAGCTTTTTCCCAATCCGCTCCCAAGGATTGGAGAGGTCAAGGAGTCTTTCAAGCCGCTCCCTAAGAAGGACACAAAGGGATCGAGCGCGAACAAGAAGAAGAGTAAAAAGCAGAAGCGTAATAGCGGGCATCACCCTGCCCCTCTGGTTCCAGGCGAGACCTCAGAAGAGCAATCGGACGCCATCCCAGAGGCTGCGGATGATGAATATGATCCAAGACGCCCAGCCTTCATAGAGCGAGGAAATCAGGGAACGGACCGGAACGGCAAGAGACCACGCGGAGACGGCCAGCGTCAGCAGCCATCAATCGATCTTACACAACTTGCTCCAGAGACTCTAGAAGCTCTGAGCCGACTTCGCCCGACAGACCCAGAGGTGCAGAAAGCTCTCGCCGGTAGGACCGAACGAAGTCCATCTGTGCCCAGAGCCGGTGGTAACGAATCTCAGATCGACGCCATGCATCAAAATCGTGCTGCGTTTGAGGCTAATCGTGTGCCGGCGTATCAACCGCACGACATTCGCGAAGGCAACAGTCGCTCGAACGCTCGACACGATCGTGATGGTGAAGAGCCTGATGAGGACTACACCCAAATCATTCGTACCCCCGCTACTGGTCTTCACACGCAGCAAACAGCCGCAGCGCCGGTTCTCTCTGTCCCACCTCAAGATCGATACGTTCGCGTGGACTCTCGTGGACAACCTCTAGAGCATCCAAGACATGAGATTGCGCCATATGGCTATGAGTATGATGCTCGCGCAGGACATCAAGATTACCACCCTCGTCCCGATTATCCGCCCGCTTCTTATGGCTATGAACCAAGACCCGAAACGATTTACGTAGACCAGTACGGTCGCCCAGTCGAGGTCGTGCGTGTGATCGGACGGCACCCTCCACCTATGTATGACTATCCTCCACACCAACCCGAGTATTATCAGAGAGAGGATCCACATGCTCGATATGTGTACTACGACCAGCCACTCCACGGTCAGCCTGCACCACAGTCAGGCTATGCAGGTCCAACTAGAGTCGAGTACGGACAGCCGGCAGGACAACCGTCGAGATACGTGTATGACGATGGCAGAGCATCCGTCCCACGCAACTGAGATATAATAGCTGTAGAATACTGTTAATATTGCAATCGAGTTTTGATGAGTGCTGGCGTGTCTTTTCATGACTGTTTATGGTCCTAGATGATTATCGGAATAGCTCTTCCAGTCCTCAACGTCCTGTAAGCAATGTGCATATTTCATGTGTGTAGTTGACCAATCAACATCGGTGAACAAAGCACCTTGCAGACGGCGGCCTCGACCTAGTTCATTTCGAATATTGGCAAGATGGATTCTGCACGGTGCCTGGACGAATCAAGACAATGCAAAAAGAACTGTTGTTCGCACCATGCGCAGCTCCTTCCCGAGGATGTCAGTTTAAGGTTTGGCGTTCGCCGCGGACCCGGCCGTGAAACCGCGACACTCGTCATCTTTCGAGGCTTCCTTCGTATGCTTGTGGCCCTCCTTCCTTCTGAACAGAGCACGAGGTTTAATCGGAGGAAGTCGTCCAGGAGGACTTGTAACAGTGATTACCATACTTCACACCTATCGCCGCGCTCACAGATCATCAACGCTACACTCATATCTGCTGCGGATCGTCTTTTACGCCCATATCAATGACTTTCTCGGACAGCCGGAGACCTTGAGCACCTGATTATGTACTTCTCCTGGACAATATCCAGCAGACCATGAGCCGCAATATCCTGCCCGCTTCTCTCGCTGCGGACCATCTCAAAATCGTCTCGACCGCCGTGCCTTCTCCAACTGTAGCTCGGTGGCAACCCGCTAAGGTCAAGAAGCTCGCCGGTTCAGCGTGCGAATATTGTAGGAAGCGGAGGCGAAAAGTGAGTGACTCGTCAAAGTGTAAGTTCATACGACTGACGTGGTTTGCAACCAGTGCAATGGCGAACAACCATGTCCTCTCTGCGTGGACAACATGCAGGAATGCATCTACGACGCCATAAAATCAGAAACTCCTGTCCAAGCCGTCAAAAGAAAACACGCTCAGATGCAACAGGATCATGACGAATTAAGGTCTCTCTTCAAAGTTATTGCGACAGCCAACGTCCAGAAGAGTCTCGAGATACACAATCGAATCAGGGCTGGACAATCTCCAGAAATCATTTTGCAGCAACTGAAGCATGGAGACATACTAATACAGACTAAGATCAATTCACCAAAGCATGTGAGGCATGTCCTGCTCAGTAGTCTCATGCAAACAAATGCTTCTTTCGACGACATGGTCGAGTTCATCGGCTTGTCTGTCGCAAAAACTCCTGGTGTCCCAGCGCCCACCGCAGCGCTTTTACGGCAACTCAGGGGACGACAGACGGATTTGAGAGGACTTCGCAAACTTCTCGGTCATAGCCAACCTCCACCACCGCAACGTCGGATAGCCATATCTGACCTTTTGAGTGACCAAGGCAGTCAACCTTTCGCGACCGCGTACCCGATTTCTACAAAACCGGAACCGGACGATCACATCGAAACTTCAAGAGAACCTATTTACAAGGTACCGGCAAAGCCTTGGACACGGCTAACGGACGATGATGATTTGGTATCTCATCTCATTTCCTTGTATCTGGAATGGGTCAATCCTTTCTTCCGAGTCCTGGAAGAGGACTTGTTCATCAAAGCCATGCAGTCTGGAGATCTCAACTCGGAATACTGCTCACCTTTCTTGGTCAACGCGATGTTGGGTTACGCTTGTGTATGTTGAGCTGCAGTTGATTGTGGTTGTCAGAGCTGACGAGTTTTTAGCTCTATTCTGAGAGGGAAGGCGCTTTCTACCAGCCTGACGACTACATAACCCGAGGGCAACATTTTCATGACGAGGCATTCCGGCTCTGGCATCTTGAAGAGGGAACGGCGTCTCTCAGGAATCTTCAAGGTCTCGCTGTCATGTATCCTGGGTAAGTGACTGTCTGTGTATGCTCCATATCCATGACCACTAACGCCACGATAGCTGTATTATGAGGGGCAAAGACAAACTGGGTGTGGCTCTATGTGCTGTATTGACACAACTCAACCTGAGCGTGCCATATACACCGCAGCGGTCACCATCGGGAGTCGAACCAAATTCTGACGAGATCAGAGCCTTCCAACGAGCCAGGAAATCGGTGGCTTGGTCTGCTTTTGCTTGCGATATGTAAGACCCAACTCGTTTGATTCAATTTCCACCCAAGAGCGCTTTACTGACTGTTGACTACTAGGGCGACTGCTAATACTCTCCTACAGCCGGCGTGGCACACAGTTTGCAAGGAAGACTTGCCAACTCTGGATGAACTACCAACAGAATCAACGCATGTGTGGACTGGCTACCCTCACCGAAACAAGGACGACCGTCTCGATAAGAGCGTCATGTGGATCGCTCACTGCCAACTGATACAAATGACATGGAAAGCCCAACGTCTACTATACGCCTCAGATCGCAACGATCTACAGTTTCTGAGTCGCGTCGAAGCATTGACCGAAGAGATGAGCCACTGGAAGAATGATCTGCCAAAAGAGTTACATTTCCGAAAAGACCTTCCAGCACCAGTCTACGATCTCTAGTAAGCGATTTGTACTTCTCTCATGTGTTCACAAGATGACTAAACTTTCCTCAGCTCTTGCTATACATGCGTGATCATCGCTCTGTACTCACTCTTCCAACCGCTCGGATCCGCCCAATCTCCTCAGTCCGAACAAAATTCACCCTTTGAGCAGAATCCAGAATGCCAACATCCAACGCCACCACACCACATATCAGAAGCAACACAAACCAGTGCTCAAACTCTATCCGCCCAAACAATGCGTCAACGCGCGATCGCCACCGCCCAAGACATGGCAGCCATAATTGGCAACTTCCGCCACCAATACGGTCTCAAAATAACTCTACCTTACTTTGTCAACGCCAATGGCGTAGTATGCTTTACTCTCCTCCAAGACCTAGACAACCCAGCTTCGGCCGCCGCCTTCAAAGAAGCCTTCCGCTGTCTCCTCGGCGCCGGCATGCAATTACTCTGGGCAAGAGGCATGGCGCGTATGCTGCATCTCACCGCCCAAAACACCGGCATCAAATTACCCAAAGCCATAGAAGCTTGTCTAGATGCCGTAGCGGATACTGCATGGACGAAAGCAGATACGGAAATGCTGAGTAGTTGTTGGCCTAATCTTGTTATCGTTAAGGATGCTAAGATAGGGGAGAGCGTCACGATGGAGGATCTGATTAAGAAGTGGGAGAAGTTTGCTGTAGATGTCGAGGAAGCCAAGGGAGAAGGGATGCAGGCTAAGGAGGAAGAAGTTGCTATCGAGGCTATGCGACCGAAATGGTATATACCGAGGTGAAATGTATACGTTGTAGTAAGCATTATTGAACATATGCAACACAATCGGTCATTTTTTTTCACATCAATAGCGTGGATTCTTACGAAATTGCTGGACGCAGAGATCGTGTCGGTAACATCTCGCAAGAGCCAATACAGTGACAAGAGCATACAACAACCGAGCAACTTTGTGCAGTCCTCACGCCGCTGCACTGCAATCGCACTTCAAACCTTGCACCTGTAGAGGACATCGGATGCGTGCAACCAAAACCCCCAAACCAAGCACGGATACAGACCTCATAATCACAGAAGGCAAAACTCCTCTCGTCCAGAGCCCTTTGGTACTTGATCAAAAGTACTGTGTAGAGGTAAAAACATCGCTTTCAATGTGAAAAAAAATCCATCATTGTTGCCAGTTGGTTTCTCCCTCTCCGTCACTGAATATCTCCAGATCCTCCCAAACTGTGTGGAGTGGTGTGTGTGCAGACCATTTGGATTGGTTTCTTTTCGAGCAAAATCTTTGCCTATGTCATTGTGCACGCTGTGTCGTTGTTAGAGTCCTGATGGGTTACACGAAGAAGGACATGAGATTTGTATTTGAGGGGACTTTTTGATGATGCTTTGTGATGGCTCTTCTGATGTTTTTGTGCAAATTAGAGACTTTGTTGGCTGGAGTAGGTGTATGTCAGAAATAAGGTTTTCGAGATGGGTGTGTACGCAAAGAAAGACGCCTTTAGGTGATGTGTGATGTAGTACAAGGGCAGCAGCCCCTCGAGAGTAAATGGTCTTTGAAGCCTCGAGATTTGCGAATGAAATTTCTCTGTTGAGTGGATTGTTAGACCTAGTTCCTGGGAGGTACCCAAGGAAACTCCAGGCTGTACGGACTTGATGACCTTTCAGTAGATCGTCTTTCCGCAGGTAGGCTATGGTGGTATGCATGAGCGAAAAAAAAAAAAAGGATTCTGGCCCTGTTGTCCAGCTCTAGATTGTGGTGGAACGATCGTTTGAGATCGAAGCTGTGTAGGTCCGTCAAATCCTTTGATAGAAGTGCATTTTCACAAACTATTACTTGAGGAACTGGCCCCTTTGGGACTGAGGGCTCAAAAAATCTGCTTTTATGCAATTTTATGGCTGTGTGTTCTTTAGGAGAGTTTGTCCAAGAATGGTTGCCCCTGGCTGTCTCTGGTAGCAAGCAAGCTTCTTCCAAGTTTTGCTTTTTTGCATATCTCCAACATCTTATCCAACCAAGTGGAAAAAGCAACCTACTGAGGCGCAACCATCGGCGGCTCAGCCTTATTCTTCTTCTTCTTATCCTCGACAAACTCGACATTATCCTCGGGCACCTGCTCATACTTTTCACAAATCCACTCTCCAACCTCATCACTCAAATCCCCCTGGATCGTAATGACCTCACCCACACCACCGGGCATTTTACCCGCCGAGGAGCCAGTCGCAAACTTTTTGCCCAGTTCTTTGGCAAGTTTTTTGATGTCGATGTTGAAGGCTTCGAGACCGGAGACTTCGGTGACGTGTTTGCGTTTGTTGCGTTCGACGCGCTTGATTGTTATTTTTGAGGTGGCGAGTTCTTCGGCGCGGCGGGCTTCTGCGGCGGTGGCTTTTGCTTCTTTCTTTTTTGCGTCCTTTTCGGCGCGTTTTTGGGCGTCGAGGGAGAGGGTGGAGAGGTTGGCTGCTACGGCGTCTGGTTGTGAAATGTGTCAGTGGTGTATCTGGAAGGGTACGGTGAGGTGTAGAGAAGGGACAAGGTAGAGAGGCGGTGAGATGGAGAAGACGAACCTTCAGAGTAGAGCTTGGTGTGGAGGTCGGGGTGCTTGGACTCGAGCCATTCTTCGCACTTCTTGGTGGTGCCGCCGAATTCACAGTACTGTGTGAGGATGTTCGGTCAGTTTCCCGTGCTCTTTGCTCGATTCTTGCCGGCGCGCTGATTGAAGTACCTCTGGGGGAAGACTGCAGACTGTCGTGATGGGGTCAGCGAGAGAATGGTTTATGGATGATCGTGATTCGTACCTCCGCAGTAGACGACCTGCTTAGGGGGGAGAATTGCTGTTTCAGACATGATTGATGATTGGTATGTTTTGTGTCTGTCTTCACAAGAACGAGGCGGCCTTGGAGGGGCAGCACGTCAGAGAGCAGAGTCACCGCGGGGCATTCGGTCTTGGCGCAGTGCACCTCACTCCGTCTCGTGACCATCTCCTTACTGTTCTCCTCACTTTGTCCATTGAGCATCAGTTGTGTTTGTTAAAGTGTTCGTGTCTCATTCTCGTCATCAAGCTGCATAGCTAGCTACGTATGTAGGGGTTTTCTGGAGTTTCTTCCATCTCTTCAACCATGTTCCAGGTCGAAAATCGCCATAACAGTACAAAAGCAAATCTCAAAGCAATTGCCGATACAGGGAAAGCGTCATATTTCAGAGGCGCTTCTCCTGCCGCAATGCTTGTTGCAAACTGGAATCGACAGTCACGTCGAGTTCCGAGTTTCTGATGATACACGAGGTGTCGACTAGACATCAACACCCTTGCAGACGACACCCTTGTGCCACTCGTACTGCATCTTGCGAGCCACCTCGTTGGCGGACTCGTGGCTGACCAGAGCACTGACAAGATAGAAAGCAGCATCGAGACCAGTCGAGATGCCACCGCTGGTGATGACACGAAGTCCACCGAGCTTGAGCTGAGCACGTCTGGCGTTGCTCTCGCGACGAGTGTTGCTCTGCTTGAGAGAGAAACTGCCCTTGCGAGCATTGCTGGCACGACGGCCCGAGTGTGAGTCGGAGCGTCTGCGGATGTAGGGGTTGTCCTCTTCTTCGTCAATGTCGAAACGAAGATTGTTGACGACATAGCGCTCTTCCATGACATCGAATCGCTCGGACATGTCGCGGTGAGAAACACTCTGGTTGAGGTTCTCCAGCTTGATCACGTAGTCGGGGTGAGTGGTGACGGACAATCCGGAAAGGATGCCAGTCTCGGCCACAAAGAGGGAGCCAGTGCAGACCGACATGAGAGTTCTCTCTCTCATGGGGTTCTTGGTCTGGATATCGGCATAAGATTTAATCAGAGCCATGGGCTCGGTGGCCTTGTTCTTGCCAAAGTAGGGAATGCTGAGGACGTTATCGGTGCCGCCACCAGGGACAATGACAACGTCGTAGTTGGCGAGCTTCTTGTGGGCCTCGCGGAAGGTCATGTCGGTCTTGAATGAGACGCCCTGAGCAGAGGTGACAAATTCGGAGTCGCCGACAAAGGTGATTTCGAACGCCTTGCTTTCTGTGAGGGTTATTAATCAGTTACTGTTGACATTGTATAAGAGCACGTGATGCTCGAGGTGCAACTGACCAGGGTCATTGACATCGTGACGGGCATGGCTGAGAACTTCAAGAGGACCGATGAAATCGAGGGCGTCAAGGCCTGGGTGGAGAGTGAACAGGACCTTGACGGGCTCGGGCATAGTGCCATCACCGTCCTCTGCGATTGCACTCATCGTGCCGGTATTGTAGTGTGAAGAGTTGAAAGGTAGTTGAAGAAGGTTGTTTGAGACTCAGATGAGCTCGATGGGAGAGAAGGAAGGAAGCAGGAGAGCAGCAGGCGCCTGGCTTTTGTAGCCACAATGAAGGGAGCTTAGCTATGAGGAAGCTACCTCATCCGGATGAGCTGATCCATCACGCTCCTTCCCAGGTACCTCTGCAAGTTGCACCTGCCCTCTTCCCCATACTT
The DNA here is from genome assembly GCF_000721765.1 of Aureobasidium namibiae CBS 147.97. Taxonomy (NCBI): domain Eukaryota; kingdom Fungi; phylum Ascomycota; class Dothideomycetes; order Dothideales; family Saccotheciaceae; genus Aureobasidium; species Aureobasidium namibiae. The sequence continues at coordinate 586 of NW_013581182.1, read as the reverse complement.
TATACCCCGCACTTGATCTGCATGGAAAACGGAAGGCGTGCACTAGCGGGTAAACCTTGAGAGAGCTCTGAAACGCTCACATGGGGGGTGCGACCTTTTGTCGAGCACCAATTCAAGCAGCAAACACTTTGACAACCAAGCATACGTTACTCGAACAACTCCCATCACAATCCTAGATCAATTGCTCGACGACAACAAGTCGGAAGCTGCAAGCATGAGAGTCTCCTGACAAGTATCGTGATGATCCCCAGAAAGCAAAAAGCCAGGGAAAGCTACCCGTAACCCCACGCTGGGCATGACATGTTTTGGGTTTAGTTGATTACGTCTGGGTGTCATGCGACCACATGGTTGCAAGGGGAATAGCTCCAACGCAGACATGGCGAGCTTAGGTACGTACGCACGCAGCGACCGGTATTGCGGGATTAATCGAGCCTGAGGTTTCGGAGCTCCGAGGTGAGACAGCGTGTGTATAGATTGACTACAGCAAGCGACATGACCGATGTAGATGAGAGTTGAAGAACGATAGACGAAGCTCGCCTCTCAATTGTAGATAAAAAGCTATGTCCTATGTTATCAATGCATGACC